>NW_015387539.1:187985-227017 GCF_001527695.2 Protobothrops mucrosquamatus
ATTTCTGTCAGGAAATCAAATGCAGATGAAATTGCCAAAATTACTTAGCCAAAGGCCACCTAGATTATCTATTTTCTTTGATGCAGGCTAGAGAGATGAACTCCAGACTGCTTGTTTTTGTTTGTTTGTTTTGCTTTTGATGACTTGTGTTTTTGCTGCTTTAATTGCAAAGGTATTTCTTAACTGGTTAAAAACTCAACTTTCTCTTTTGCAGGGATAGGCTACTATGCAAAATACAAGATTGGTTTGTTATTCTTTTGCATAACTTGTCAATTTCAGGGACAGCAGCTACCTTGAGATGGAAATGAGGGTAAAAGCAGGGGGGGGATATATTGAGATTTACAAAACCGAATTCCCCTGGTTATGTTATTATTTGATCACCAGGAGATTTGCATCATTTTTCTGATTACCCCTGAAGAGTTACAATAAAAGCTAAAAGTAGAATCACAATTCTAAAAAATAGTTTACACTAGTTTACATTATATTCATTTCTTGGTCTTAAAAATATTATTTAGGAGTTTCAGTCAATGGTTTCAGTTTCATATTTTCCAGCACACTTTCCTCCTTTTCTCTTTTTTCACATTTACAAATCTAACATAATTTTAAATTCAGTATAGATGATATTCAATATAATATATGTATAAATGTAAAATATTTTTATAGGGTTATCTAACTTAAATATGTTTCTGTTTTGTCTTTTTCCATAAAAAGATGGAAATATTATACTTGCCATTTTATTCTGAACCCTTTCTCCTCCTCTAATAATTATTTAATAACTTGCATCTACAAGTTTATACTGCTGCAGAAAACTGGGTTACGTTTGCCATAAATATTCTCTATGAAATTTCTATGATGATATTTTTTCTTGAGCAGTTCTATGGACTCTGGAATCATAATATTATGTATTATGTATTAATAATCAACAAGTGTATAATGACAAATACAAGATTGCACACAGATTTAAGAAGGCTTGCAACAGTGGAATAATTTGGAGAAGGAGAAGAGAAAGACAGGGAGAAAATAAAAATTAGGAGTTGTATATTATTATATTGATTGGAATACAGTGTAAAACTCTCATCTTATCTCCTACTCTGCTGTAATCTTCATTCTGAAGAGAATCTTTTGGAACTGCTGAATTCTACTTTGGTTCATGATGCAGAATGCTACATCCTATTTTGATATGCTGCCTGATTCATCAGATTATAATTACCCCAATTATGGAGGCTGTTCCTCCAACTCCTGAAATGTCAATATAGCAAGAAATAATATTTGAAAGCATTAACCTCACAGTAGTTCTGGACAGTCGGTCTTGGTGAAATGTCAGTTAAGTGCACCTGGAAAAATCTGCCTCTCCAGATTTATTTTAAGGACCTTTCCATAGATTAATCCAGATCAGCATCACACACACTCTCCCCCCTGCCCCCCCTCCGCTTATTCTTGAAATACTATAGCAGTTCATCTGCTCTTTTGTGTCTGAGCTCAGATGCATCACAGGAGGAAACACCAGAATGCCAAAGTGGAAAAATAGGCTGTTTTCCACTGGCAAAACCGTTTCTTGGTACCACCGTTTCTCCGTGGAGAGTGGGGTGCCCTGACAGCATATCAGTTCTGCATTCTCCCTTGGCCAACTTGGAGGGAGATTTAATCAGTGTATGGGGAATCATATTTCCCTGAAAGCTGTTGTATGCACATGGGTGGTGCTGTACTATCATTATTATAAAACATCCACTTCCTTAATCTTTCTCTTCACAGGCTAAAGATATTAGAATTGCTGGTAGTTTTGCATGTATTGTATCCCTTTCACTATTTGTTTTCTCATAGTGGAATGTGGAAGCATTTTTTTCTAGTATCTAGGACTTGGAGTGTTATGTAATATTTTATATCGGTATTTTGCTTCATATTTTATTTCTGTTAAGGAGTTTCTAAAGCCTATTGTACCAGCTGCAAACTAAAATGTCTGCCTTCAGTTTTCCAGCTCTATAATATATAAGATTAATTTAGTAGATCAGAATCCATGCGACTGTATTCGCAGAAATCAATATGCAAGATCATTTTAAAAGGAATATGCGGGTAACAAAATTATAAAAATGAAACACAGGTGCAAATATGATAGAGAATATAGGGGAGAGAGGTTGTTTATTATTATTATTATTATTATTATTATTATTATTATTATTATTATTATTATCATTATTGTTGTTGTTGTTGTTGTTATTATTATTATTATTAATTATTATTATTATTCAGCATTTCCTCCTTTTATTGCCATCTCCTCCGGTAAGGAATTCCTGATAAGCCTCTCTAAATACTTCTTAAAGTACCAGTGGTTAAATCAACTTATGATGTTAAATCATAATGTAGTTTGCTTTGGTTTGTCTTAGCATATTATAAAAATCCTGCCACTAAGGTTTCTAAATAATTATTTATGTCTTAATGATTTATGAGATCCCAGACAACTGTGATTGGTTAAAGAAACTATAGCTAAGCAAACCATGGCTTAACACAATCTGTGAATCTGATCAGTGATTTGGTAGAACTACCAGATCTGGGCTGCAAAACCTTGGGTGACTACTAATGTGTTCTGAAATTTTATAGCCTAGATCTGACAGTCCTAGTCTCTTATTAAATGATATGGTACATGTATCAAATTAAGTCATGGATGTACAACTTTTTCTGGATGTACCAACTTTTACTTTTGTATAGCATGCTTGGCTAGAACTAGAGTGCAAAAAAGGGGGAGTAGGTTAAAAGAAACAAATAATTTATATTTAAATCTAATTAAAATGAAAAGAATTCAGTGATAGTATTTGGAATGTCAGGAGCCCATATTTTTTATCTTTTTTGTGAAATTGGGCTAATGAGTCTTCTCTAACTCAGCTGGGTATCATAAAGTTTAATTAACTTATGCTTACAAATTACTCTGACACATTCAAATAAAAGGTGTTAAACATAAGGTGCTATTATCTTCAAAACACTAATGTTTATTTCCTGTCACAGTTGGACTTAAAAATTGAAAATAAAAATTCAAGCAATTAAGAGATTCACATTTTTTTAAAAAAAGTTAATAAGTATATCTCTGAGGACTCTGACTAGCATGAGCTAGAAAAATGAGCTAGAGAGAAACAAGGAAAGAATATTTGTATTTAATTTAGTACACATTTTCTATAAACACAGGCTAGTCACTGCTGTTAATATTAATTAGTGATCTAAAGAATGAAAAAAGGCTAAGAAGAGGGTAAGCAAATTGGCAGGTGTTGGAATAAGATTAGACAACATCAGAAGACTTTTTTTTTCTATTATGGAGAAATTGTCCTGAATTCTTTTCAGTCTTTAGTTTTGCCCTTGTGAAATTAACAATCAGAATCAGACAAAGGAACACTCAGAAAACTGAAAATAAGATTGGAGCTTTTCAACACCAACAGGCTTCTTCTTTTAGCGGGAGACTTTTTGTACTGACAAAGTTGCAAGTCTAATTTCCCAAAAAGAAACTGTCTGTTGATGCTGATATCACAATTTTTCATAGACAGTTTAGATCTTACTTAATACTTCTAAAGGACAAACATCAAGATAAAGATGAAATAAACTCTGGATGTCAGTTTCTAAAGAAAACTTTCATTGGTGGCTTATGTCTATCCTAATAACAACAGGAACAGGTTCATGATTAATAATAAGAGAAACATGAAATGATTTTTTTTCTTCTTTTCTAGTTCCAGGCCTTTAGGGGACAGTACAATCCCATTATTAATTTTTTTCTACACAGGCATTTGCAGAACTAAAATATTACATTAGGTAAATCATTATTTTAGAATTCATATTTGTATGATTTAGTACTTAGTTATGATATTAAGAATAAAGAAGTCCACCATTATGTGACCTAATAAAATATTTACAATTCCACAAGCTTTGCAAGACTCAGAATGAAAAAAAAGGTTCTTTCTTTTCCTTCTGAATCAATTAACTCAAAAAACTTAATATGCTATTATTCACCTCCCATTTCCTAAAGGGCAACATTCTGGCTCAGTGCCAGAGATGCTTCTCTAGATACTTAATCTTACAGAGAAATTTAACCCTAGAAAATCATGAATTGAGCTATAAAAGGGGCATTCAGCTAAACTGAGTGGTTTTAGATTAGGCAAGAACAGATATAGTAGGTATATATTTTTTCAAAATGAAAAACAAATTCAGGAGTCTACATTTTCAGCAAAATTTTGGGTAGAACTGCTTCTCTGAAGACTCCTTCTAGATCGGGGGTGTGAAACTGGTAGCTCATGGGCCTGTGGAAAGAATCCAGAGAAAGAAATATTTTGAGGAATATCAAAAAGGCAGAATATATTTCGCCAAAGGAATAATGGAGAAGATCTTTAAAAAGACAGAAACCAGCCCCAGCCCCTCTCCCCCAAACAGAAAACTCAGCAGAGGCCAGCTTTTAGAAATGCAAATTCAATAATCGTTTCAGAAAGGTTGGAGCCTTCCAGCTAGAAACTGAAGAGATTAGGAAGACAAAGACCCCTAAAATCTACATACCCCACCCAAACTCTAAAAGTCATGACCTTTGGGGACATAATAGGATTAACCCACCAATACCAAAAGGGCACATTTGGACTCAGGTCAAAGTACATGACACAGGAAATATAAAGCCTCAAACAGGAACAGGAAACAACCTCAAGAGCCCCAGAAAGTATAAAAACCCAGCACTTCCAGCAACATGTGGTCAGCTTTGCCCTTCAATAAACTACAGCCTTCTTTCTAAAGCAGTCTCCATTTTGTTTATTCTCAGTTTGGACTGGACATGAAGACTTTTCTTACAATAGGCCAAATGTGTCACGTGCAGGCCACGGCCACCCCGGCTCTGCATAGGCAAAAAATGTCACGATACATTATGTGACACGATCAAGTTTGATACCTGTGTTCTAGATGCTATTCCACCTGTATAACACAACATATAGATATTGATAGCTTCTTCCTTGGTTGAAAAATACATGTTCAGTTTTTTTTTAAAAAGGAAAGTGTAAGCAGCTCCAACCATTTTCTAAAATATGTAGCCTTTTTCTACTGTTTTCATTTTTTTGTAAGTCATACAATAATAACTTTAATACCACGAATTAAAAACTTACTCCTGTGTAGAACATACTCTTACTTGCATGCTGCACATAGAATGAGTCAAGTCACAAACACTATACACATATTTTTTATTCATGTGCATGTTTGCTCTTATAATTGTTTGTTTGCTTATTTATTTTACCATTTCTGTACCTTGGATCCAGTTTGAAGATTTGGGCAGGGTACAACAAGTAAAAATATGAAGTCAAGTGGAACGAAGAAGCCAACTCTGCTCCCAAGATGAATGCCACAAAGCAATAAACTAAGATTAAAAGCCCAGTAGAATAAAGGGGTTTTAACCAGTTTACAAAACACTAAAAGGGAAGGGAGGTATCTGTTTCATTGAATATGGAATTTCAGGGCATAGGAGCCACAATAGAAAAGATCTGTTGCCTAGTCCATGTCCTCCCCCCACCCCCATCTATGCCATCTGGAATGCTCAGTAGGCTTTCCTGAGATATTCTTACAGGATGGGCAGATTCAATCTTGGGAAGGATGCAATCTGATACTATTCGGTACAAGACTTTTGTAGGTAGCATTTGAATTGGACCCAAAAACTTATTGGAAACTGATACTGGCTACTATGTTCTAAACTTCTGTATCTTCTTGAAAACTGCTGCAGATCCAGTGTTTAACAGTGACTCATGTGAGTGGTGATCGCAAAATGAATTCAGGGGATAAAGGGGGGAAAGTTAAGGAGATATTATATCCTGAACATAGTTGTCATTTTCAAAAGCTGGTGAAAGGCAGGGGTGGGAAAAGAAGATAATGAGAAGACTGGGGATGGAGACGTCAATAGGCAAACTCAGGTAAGGCTTTTACTTGGGCTAGCCAGATGCAGATGGCAGGGAAATAAGAATGGGTTGCACTACTTTAATCTTTTATATTAGCTTAGTATGTCATGAACATATCCTAAGCCATTGTTGGTCTATTTTAGCTTAGCACAAGATGTGAATGAAGTCGCAGAGACTTGTACACTTGGTTTATGGCTGGAGTCGACAACATTTTGATGGCTGCAGGCCAACACTGCAGGCCAACGTGGATGTAACAGCAAAACAAAATGTATGGTCCCCATCAAGCCAGGCTGAGATTTTTTTTCTTTTATAAAGAAGTTTAGGAATTTTGTTTGTAAACTACTGTATGTTCAGGCTAGTTCAAGACTTACACTAGTTGTTATGCATTTCCAAGCACAGAATGGCAGGAAACCCTGTTGCTTACATTCAGCAATTATGCTTTTGAATTTCAACAGCCTGGTCATTGAAAGCTCAGAGCTCATAACAATGGTATTCAGGTATTGTATGTGGAGCTACAACTGCACAGCTTATAACTTCAGTTTTAGCAGTTAAGTTTAATGGTTAAGTTTAGTGTGTGCAAACTGAGTCTATGGTTTGACACAACGTGTTACCCTTGCCATTATGGATACTATATCTGATAATCTTAAATAATCTCTCCAGAGAAATATGTGACATGAAGTCTATTTGCTTGCATGAACAAGCTTTGATCTTAGAGAGGAAGGGCTAGGAAGGAAGCTGGCTGTCAAGGAAAACCAATGTACACAAGTCTCAAAAGTTAACTTGAGTTAATGAGAACAAAGTGATGGGGCATGAGAACACTAACAACTTGAAATGTTTAGGGCTACTGTATCTGAGGTGTAAAAATCTGGGTGACATTTTTCTGTATTGCTTTGCCATCTTGTGGTTATCCATATTTTTCCAGCCAAGACATGGCAGCTCAGTGACAAGCTCAAAAACAAATAAGCAAGAAAAGGTTAGACATAGTGAGTGAACAATGAGTTTAAATCTTAGTGATATCCCACCAAAAATCTAGGGACAGGAATCCTGGTTGTTCTGGAACAATAGGCACATTTGAGATTTGAGTACATGACATGGGCATGGAGGGCTTCCCATTCTCAAAGAGCTGCCATACACAGTGTGGACAATCACAAAACTTTAATTTATCAAAAGCCGAATGGATAACATTGTTCCCTATCTTATTTTCTAGATTCCTATGCAACTTGGATTGAGCCCCAGTTTATTTTTATCTCCTGGGTAAGTTGCATATTTACAAACAAAGCACTGACTTGCCACTTTTAATTTCCAAGAATGCCTGTAGCTCTTATGCGGAAACACTATATTTCTTCTTAGAAATATGACATTGAACATTAGTGCTTGGATTTGTAGCATATCTATATTCTTATATTTGATTAAAATTTAAAAAGAGGGTTTTTTAAAAAAAAATTCCAAGTACAGAGTCTGGAGGTTGCAAGGAAGTATCTGCATGTACACTGATGCTTATAGATACAATATTGGGGATATTAGATCTATGAAACATTTTTTACTTTAATAATTCTTATTTGAGAAACTTGATGGATGTGAGCTTTCCCTATTTTAGTCTCAAACCTAAGAATAGACCTGCTGCATCAGGCTAAGCCAATCCCAGTTCATAAATGGATTCAATAATCCCTGTTTAAAGGTCTCCCAGTATTGTAGATAGCAACACATATTTGTGATCAAGCAGTATTATGTATCTAGGTGCAATGGTCATAATGCTAAATTAAAACAGCATTGTCCACCCCTCTTTTAGTTGATAGAAAACAATAGCAATTCCAGCATGAAATTTCCTGCCCATATTGTCAATCCTGCTGATACTATATCTATTCAGAATCTCTTCTGCGATGCTATTAAATTAAGTTGTCCTGATTAGAGCATGTTAGGCTAAGCAACTATTTGACTCTAGATTTACTGCTCTCCCTCTCTAGCATGTTATCTGCCAATGGGAACACCATTAGCCAATCATGATACTGGAGCAGGAATAGGGAAAATTTGACTTTAGGAATCTATCTGGCATTTCTAGACTCTTATTTCTCCTTTTTCTAGACCCCATTCTGTCATAATGCTACTTAAATTATGTGTGGCAAAAAGGGGGAATACTGAACTAAGTTGCTAGTACGTGTTTTGCAAGGGAGGGGACACTTTTATTTAGGATTTTTCTATATGGTCACCTATCACCAATTTGTGGATTCATCTGTCTTATCCTGAAGGCCCCCAGGTTGGCCCCAGCCTTTCAGTGTTACACAACTTCAGTCTGTTATCTTATTTCAGATGCCATAACATTATGTTCTATGAGTGATAGAAGTTAATCAGCATCAGTCTGAAACACCAATAGATGCTTCCATGATTGGTTACTTGACTTTATCTCCAATGTCAAAGTGACAAAATCTAACAGATTTTATACACCCTGAAGCTATCACTGGATAGAATTCAGAATAAGGAAGAAAATACTAATTTAACACCAGTACAGCTAAGGATGTTCTAAGCCTGTCTCATTCATAGATTGGGAATGGAAAGAAGGCAACATCTTGATGACAAATGGAAAAGTGCTATTGTCAAGGACTGATTGTGTTGTGGTTCAGTGCAAGTGGCGGACATAGCCATAATAATTTTGAAATTCTATACAAGTCTTACCTACCTCTTTCATTTATCAACATTCCCTGTACTTGGAGAAACTACTTTTGGCAACAATTCTTTCCAAGATGAATGAGATCTATTTGTAGACTGTTGATAAATGGTTTAACTAACGGCAGCAGCTTTTTATTGTCGAGCAGTACCTGGTTCTTACTAAACATGTTGAATTAAAAATCCCATAAACACCAGCTAGTTTTCGGCTAGCGATGTAAGCTTGCAGTTTTAAATGGTTTCTTAAACATGCTAAATAGATGTCACATACCTTCCAAATAATCACTAGCACAAGAATATCGCTGGTGATATGCAGGGATTATTGACGGATGAATATGAAGCATACTCAGGTTGTACAACACCATACCTGGAGTCACCAAGACATGGCAAAGCAGAAACAGAGCAGTGTAGAGATCAGCATATTCTGAAATATTTTTCAGGCACCTTCATTGCTCTATGATGTCTATGGTGTTGACGATTGAAGCACAGTGAGACTGAATTAATTCACCTCTCCCTCATCTTACATGCTTCGCATACTTGTCTGCTTAATTTATTCCTGACCCCCAAACCCCAGACAGTCTGACCTTCTCGTCTTTGTTATCCTTCCTTGTAAAATCCTTTTTATGAGGAGGGAAGCACTTCAAGAGGGTTGAGAGTTTACTTATTTTTCATTGGGTGGGAGAGGGGAGAGACCGAGCAGCTGAATCAGAAAGTCGGTCGAAGATGATCTGCCTGAAATTAACGTCGTTTGGCTAACTCAGTTCTTGCAACTGATTGCAACGCTGCTTTATAGCTGGGTGAGAAAAGTTTTTGATTTTCCTTGTCTTTCCCCCTCCCTCCCTCCCTCCCTCCCCCCTCCCTCCCATGGACCCTACATTCTTGCTTCCAGAACATCAAAAAGGGCAAACACAAGAGTTATTTGTTAGCAAAGAAGCTGCTATCAAGAGCCGCTTCTTTGTTTTTGGGATTGATGCAGTGATTGCCTACCAGTTCGGGGGAGAGTGGCTTAAACTTAATCATATTCACATGACAAACCATAAATAAAGGAAAAACGAATACTGCAAAAAAAAAAGAACCTCTCAGAAGTCGGAGCGAGCAGCTTGTCCACAGTTACAGGGAGGGGGAGGGAGGGAGGGAAGGCGAGAGAAGCTGTCAGACTTAGGGGAGGGCGCAGCTTTTCCTCAGACGTTGAGTTTTTAACCCCATTGGAGACGCCGGTCCGGGTAAGGAGGCAAAAAGGCTGTTGGATAGCTTGCAACAAAGGCTCGGGACTTCCCCTCTTGGCGTCTCTCAGGCTTTGAGGCGCATTCAATCCTCCGCAGGAAACAGGTTTTCCTCTTTTGCGGCTGCCACCCCCACCCCCCACCCCACCCCTTCCCCAATCGCACAGCCAAGGAACCTCATGCTCTGTGCAGAGCGACAGCCCAGGAGGCAGGATGGTTCCGCGGGATCGGCGAGGCGCTAATCAGGTATGGTCACCGGATCGCGGCCGTGTTTTCCACCTCTTGGTGGTTTCCCTGGTGCTCCCGGCGCTCGGGCGTGGGCTGAAGGTGCAGCACAAGTTCGTCTCGCCCACCGCCACGAACAACTTCGCCCTGGATGGGTCGGGCGGCAGGATTTACCTGGCGGCGGTCAACCGGCTCTATCAACTCTCGGCCCCCAACCTGACTCTGGAAGTGGAAGAGCCGATGGGCCCCGAAGAGGACAACCCCTTGTGCCACGCTCCCCAGCTGCCCCAGGCGTCCTGCGAGCACGCCAAGAAGCCGACGGACAACTACAATAAGCTGCTGCAGCCGGACCCGGAGCAAGGCATCCTGGTGGTCTGCGGCTCGGTCTACCAAGGCTTCTGCCAGCTGCGGAGCATGGACAACATCTCGGTGGTGGCCGTGCCTTTCCCACCTCGGACAGGTGGGGGAGAAGGGGGCGACCAGGTCACGGTCTTCCCCAGCATGCTGAACGTGGCGGCCAACCACGCCAACGCCTCCACCGTCGGCTTGGTGCTCAAGCAGTCCGGGCAAGACACGAGGCTCTTGGTGGCCGCCACCTACACGGGCTTGGGCAGCCCGTTTTTCCCGCGCAACGCCAGCCTGGAAGACCACCGCTTCGAGAACACGCCCGAGATCGCCATTCGGGCTCTCAACGCCCGCGGGGACCTGTCCCGGCTCTTCACTTTCGACATCAACCCGTCCGATGACAACATCTTCAAGATCAAGCAGGGCGCCAAGGACCGGCACAAGCTCAGCTTCGTCCGCGCCTTCCTCCACCGGGGAAGTCAAGGCGCGGCGCCCTCTCGCCCGGAAGGGGGCGCCTCCGGAGGCCGGAGTTCTCAGGCGGGACCCGGGGCCCCCTATTCGTCCCGGGGTGCCCAAGCTGCCAAGCCCGGGCGCGCACCGGGCGCTTTCCCGCCTTTGTCTCAGGGCACCCCGCTTAGCCGCCCGTCGGCCTCCTACGCTTACTTGGCCCTCAACAGCGAGGCGAATGCGCGAGAAAAGGAGAGTCACTCGCACAGCCTCTTGGCTCGCATCTGCTTGGGGGACCCGGCCGAGGCGACCCCTCTCAATAGCAGCGGCGGCGGCGGCGGCGAGACCAAAAAGTTGACCGAGTCTTACATTCAAATGGTGCTGCAATGTAGCCACCCCGGAGCCGGCGGGGTTACGCCGGGAGTCGCCACCGGGGACCTCTTCAACAGGCTGGTCTCCGTGTTTCCCGCTCGCGCCGCCCTGCAGGTGGATCCCGGGAGTCCTCCTTCGGCCCAGCCGGAGGAGCTGCTCTTCGGGGTGTTTGAAAAAGCTGCCTCCCCGGGTCCCGGGCCTGGCGGTCGACAAACTCCGCAGCCCTCGGCGCTCTGCGTCTTCCGCTTCGCGGAGATCGAGGACGCTATCAGGGTGGCCAGAAACTCGTGCTTCGTAGCGCCGGACGCCGACCTGGTCACTGTGCTGGACAGCGTCGTGCAAGGGACCGGGCCTGCCTGCGAGAAGAGGAAAATCCAGGTAAAGGAGAGCTGGGGGGTGGGGGGGGGGAAAGGGTAGAAAAGCCTGCTTGTGATCTGGGGTTGCTTTTCACTAAAGTAACGAAGGACAGATTGACCAGAGTGGAGTCCTGAGGCTGATGCTTGACCTTTGTGATGCGTTGGCTGGGTGTGTGCATCAGGCTAAATAGTGTGAATGGATTGGTTTTTAGGGTTGCCAGGTCTGCTTCCAAAAAATAGCGGACAAGCGGGAGGGGGGTTAAGTAGTAAAAAAAAGTAGACAGTACAGCTTTAGATTACGTACCATTTCGTCATAAAACTTTTGAATGAAAAAAAATGTCCACTATTTTGTGAAAAAAAATAGTGAACATAATGTGAAAAAAGCGGACTGTCCACTCAAATAGTGGACACCTGGCAACCCTATAATGGTTTTGCCTAAGTGAACATGCTGGTGTGGTTTATAAATCGTGGTCTGTGGTTTGTATGTCCCAATCCAGTAGTTTATTCAGTAAATAAATAAATTAGGCAAACCATGGCTTAGTGCAAACCAGGCACTTTCTGGAAAGTACTTAGGGCAACCATTGGTAATGAATCTGAAAATAGGACTAAGGATTTTGGGAAATCCTCCAAAAGTGATGAACTTCCTTTGGAGACTGGAAGATAACTGAATAAATATGGAAGACCCTAAGTTGGGAAAGGGTAGATTAAACCTCCAAGGCAAGCTTCTGGCCTAGTACTACTGTTTTAGAGTCAAAGAATCAGATCTCCAAGTTTTAGGAAGCTAGCCTTTGGATGAGTTATGGGAAAAATTTTCCAAAGGAAAAATTGTGTTGGCCTTTGATTTAAAAAAAACAACAACCTAAGAGTAAACTGTTAACTTTTTGAATCATAGTCTACAATATTTATTAATGTGCTTCTTTGATCTTGAGGTGCCACAAGGTGCTTTGTTATTTCGGAAAGCTCTGTGGTTATCTCCTAAAGTTATATTAGAGACTTACCTGATCATAAGACCAGAACTGAAAAAAACATACAGAAGAGGGCAGCCAAAGCAATCAAAGTATTGAAACATCTTCCATCTGGAGCAAGCAGTTTAGAGAAAAGATTGGGATCACAATAGAATTGTGCTTAGTGTGGAAAAATATTTGCATTTCATTTTTGGTCATGGAAAACAACACAGGACTGAAAAAAAGAGGGTTATTAAGCAGTAGGTAATTTTTAAGTGGTTGGATGTCATAGATAGCACCAATACTATCTATGACATGGGTGTCAAACTCGCCGCGTCACATGTCGTGGTGTATCGTGACTTTTTTCACATTGCTGGAGCTGGGGTGGACACAGCCTCCACATGATGCAACCGGCCCGTGGGCCGGCAGTTTGACACCCCTGATCTATGATGTTTTAAAGACATTATTACAGACTTTTTTCAGAGAATGAATCTAAGAGAGAACTCCATGTTCAAAGTAAGCTACCCACAGACACTTTGAATAGTGAGATGGGTAGTATATAAATTAAGTAAATAACTATTGAGACTTGAGGCTTGAAGGATACCTGGTGCTTTCAGGACCTGCTTATGAACTACCAGAATGTATCTGCCTGATTATATGCTAGTTTACTGTAATGTAAATATTGGGAAGTTTTGGCTCAACTGATATTGATGACTGATGACAGCTGCTCCCAGCAGCCTGACAATGGTAGTCAGTGGTGAGGGATGCTGCAATTATAATTTAGCAACATTTGGAGAACCACAGTTTTGTTATCTTTGTCTTAAGGCCATGTTAAGTATTTACAAAATGCATATTACCCTGTGTAAATATTTATCACAAGTATTTTGGGGTGTTTTATTTAGTTCATGAAAGCCAGTGTCACGTATTGGTGAAAGTATTAGGCTAGGATTGGGAAGCTTAAGAGCTAGACCTGTTAGATGTCAGTTCTCATTGTTTCTTCTCAGCAGCTGATATTTAAGGCTTGCTGCATATAATTCAGACATAATATTCAGCTATCGAGGCTTTAACTCTACAGGTTATAAAACTGTCTTCCATGCACTTCATCTAGTTTTGTTTTAAAGCCAATTGAGTTGGTGACCCTTACCATAGTTAATGCCAACAAATACTATAATACAGTTTTGCATTGTTTAACGTGTTTCCATTTATTAGTGCTAAATAGCTCTGCATTTAGTTTTAATAGCATTTAATACTAACATTATGAAAAAGAGAGAAAAAAGTCTATTTTATGCATGAATAATTTTATATTAATTTGGCATCTTTCCCCAAATCACTTTTGTTCTCTTAATCTCCAAATATTTCTTCCTTGCAGGGATGTGTTCCAGCTCCACAATATATTTTTACAGTCATAGATTTATAGAATGGCACCACAGATATGCAATCTCCTTATTATTCTCTGTGTGGAATTCACTTTCTTTCTTTTGCAGAAGTTACTTTGGATTGAAATTTTCATTGAGATATCCTCCATTATTCCATGATTATTGCTGTCAGTCACTACATACTAGGTCCCATTAATGTACACATAAATGTTGTGTTTATTGCACCAACACAATCACGTTGCACATTGAATTATATTTGCCATTTTAAGACTCATTGATCTAGGAGAGACCATTGTGGAATTCATTGCAAACCCTTTTTCATTTTACATCCTGAATAAATTATCATTACAGTGCAAGCTCAGTTGATTATCTTATTGTATTTCCCTAAATTATCACTTATATTTTTTTAAGTTCCAAAATTCACTTTGGATATCTCTTCAGTGTGAAATTGTCCATTTAACTGTATTGTAATTTAGCAAGTTACCAACTAATGATTCCACCTGTTCTCTTAATACAGAGTTTTGTCAGCAGCTTTTGATGGTGGAATTTATTAAAGGCTTTCTGAAAGTTGTAATTGATTGATTTGATTGTGTGCCATCAAGTTGTTGTCAACTCTTAGTGACCACATCGATTTTTTCCATGATAATGTATCCCTAACCTGATCTTTAAGGGCTTCAAACAGACAAATTGTAATAGTACTGGTTTAAACATAGATCATAAATAAATTAAAATCTATGCAAAGCTGATTAATTTAAAAACTACACCTCTATATAAATGATCTGAGATGGTCTCACCTTTAGAGAGCAGTGCCAAAAGGATCAAGATATTTCTCCAAAAGGTTTAGGCTACTGTATTTATTTAATGATACTGACCAAAAAGTTGGCATGTCTTCCAGCAGCTGTTTGAGCAAAGATTGTGGCAGTTTAGGGAACATATTGTTAGAGGGAATTAGGACCCACATTTTGGGGTATTGGAGGCCTGTTCCCCTTTAGGATTTAAATAAAACACCAAAGAGATTAGAAAAGATAGCGGATAAACGTTCTCTAGGACATTGCTCCTCATCACAAAAGCACAGGCAACAGTTATGGTAAACCTTGTGCTGTTGTTTGTTGCATTCTTAGTTATGTCAAGGCACTTTTGATAAACAAGGAAGGGTTCTGTTTTGCTTGCTTTTCATCATAGCATACAATTGAGTAATAATATTATCCATACACAAATCAAATTACCTGTCTGCAGTGTGTACCCTGAATTTATTTACATGTCTTGCTGTAAAATGATGTAGAATGGGGAAAGGATCTAATAGAAAATTTAAAACTGACACCCTTAATTCTGGAGCCGTGTATACCTTTTATATGCATATCCTTCATCTGCTATAAAAGATAGAATTTCTGGAGAAGATCACAATCTAAGCTATAAATTTTCCATACTTATAGCAGCACTGGATTTGGCAGGAAAGTTCAAGCATATAATATCTGTTAGAATAATGCTGCTTGTATGCTCGTTGACAAATTTTAAAAAGTGTACAAGATTGATGAGATAGGATTTGCATGTTAGTTCCTATTTAACAGAAATTGTCTTATATATGTATGCTTTATTAGGGTAGCTATAGATCTGGGTTGAGAACCACTAGTTGGTAATGAAAGATATATAGGAAAGTCTAGCTGACAATTAACTAGTGGTCGGTCACCCAGATTTTTGCAGTCCAGATTTGGTAATTCTGCTTGATTTATGATTCTGTAATACCATAATGTTTTCTACCATTTTATCTGGAAGTTAATTGACCTGTACAGGTAGTCCTTGACTTACAACAGTTCATTTAGTGACCATTTGAAGTTACAATAGCACTGAAAAGTGACTTATGACCATTTTTCATACTTACAACGGTTGCAGCATCCCCCGTGGTCACGTGATCAAAATTCAGACGCTAGGCAACTGACTCATGATGATTGCAGTCTCCTGGGGTCACGTGATCACCTTCTTTGTGACCTTCCGACAAGAAAGGTTAATGGGGAAGCCAGATTCACTTAACAACCGTGTTACTAACTTAACAATAGCAGCGATTCACTTAACATCTGTGACATGAAAAGTCGTAAAATGGGGCAAAACAGCTGTCACTTAACAGCTGCCTTGTTTAGGAACAGAAATTGTTGGCTCCATTGTGGTTGTAAATCCAGGACTACCTGTAATATCTTGCAGTAGCCTGTGATCCCTTTCCATGTGTAACCTATAAATATGATGTGGACAGCTACAACGTTCTCTGGTACTTTCCTTATTGGCAGAAACTAAAACGTGCATCTGCTTCATATTTGGGCACATGGTAAATATTTAGTAATTTTGCACAATGCAATACACAGAGTATTTTTTTAGAAAAATGGGACAAACATAGTAGCATGCGTACTTTTTCCTTACCTATTGATATTCATACAGTATTCAGCGGCCCTGGCTGTATTGTGAAATTCTGATAAACTTATATTCAATTTATTATGGAGCAAAATATACAGCGATGGAGGTTTTTTTGCACATACATGCAAAAACAATTTCCTTTGCCCTTTATTAGGACTCTTCTTTTTCCATGTTCTTCGTCTCAAAGGAACTAGTTGTGACTCAGAGTTATGTCTCCCCCTTCATTTTTGGTTAGTCCTTATTGCACCGATACTGAAGAAAGACAGCTCTGGGAACATGTGTTCCCTCACAGATATTTCCTTCCCACATCCTCAGCCTGCACATTCCTGCAATGGACAGCATTGGATGTGTAAAGTTCAGAGAAAAGGGACATAGACTGCCTTGTTTTATTGCTTTCAGGGTGAAAGTTTACTAGTACTATAATTTGTTACCAAGCTGACATAAATGGTAATGACAACTGCATATATCTATTCCCATTTTAAAAAGTTAAAAGTCAAGTCACAATAAGGTTGTTCTGTTTTCTTCTCTTCTGGGAAAGATGCAGAGCACGTGTTTTTTTTCTCTCTCTCTCTTCTGGGAAAGATGCAAAGCACATTTTTACCAGGGATCTTAAAACATCTGCTTGATTTCACAGCCAAGATAGACCAAGAAAGCTTGGTGTCTTGTAAGAGTATCAAAAAGGTTTTCTGTGTTACCAAAATACATTTGGCATGGTGGCTTCAATGTTGTGGCCTTGTGGCATTAATTCATAGATCAACTTTAATAAGATCCAAGTCCAGATTTTAAGCAGCCAGAATCAAGACATTTTGACAACAGAATGTTGCATCAGTTAATTCCCGAGTAGATTAAATATTGCTTTTCTTTGCAATCACATGATCTACTATAACAATTTTTAAGCAGATATTTGGTTTTTACAGTGGCTGAACTGCTTACTGCTAGAACTAGACTTCCAGTTGTTCACAGAGTTTAACTTTGAAATGAGCTGAAAGTGAAGACAAAGATTTAATGAAAGTTTATATTTTTATTGTCTAATTTCTAATTATGAATGTATAGTTCTGTAATAGATATGTTAATATATAAGCAATGCTTTCATTTTATATATATTTCATTAATATATGCTTATTTGGGACTGAAGGTAAAGATCAGAGCTAAGATTTTTTGAAATCAAGAAGATCATATGTTTATAATCTGCCTGTGTAGCTTTTCCCCCCCAAATGTCCTGTATAGGTATAAACATATGTCAATCAATATGAAGTGAGGTACCTAGAAAAAATCTAGAGCAAATCATAAAATTAGCCTATAAACACTGGAAACTAGTATAGCTAGAAGACAGCATTTAATTCACCCTTTTGCTCAACAATGGAATTACGGTAAATTAAAGTATCTCCAACAGTTAGCTATCCAACTTCCACTCAAATACATCCAGTGAAAAGGACCCTACTACCTCTCTGAGTAATATTTAACTATTCTTATTGTTGGGGGGTTGAGAACCCTTCCTTTCGGTTTGAATCTCCCTTCCTATAACTTTAAAAAAATATTCTTGTACTCTGGGGTGACAAAATTGGTTTAAACCTTCTTCTGAGTGACCTCCTTTTAGCTACATGAAGAATGCTATCATATCCCCTTCGGGCTTTTCTTCTGAAAGCTAAATATATTCTACTTCTTCAGCCTCTCTTCACAGAGCTTAGTTCTAATCCCCTGATCATCTTCAAAGTCCTGCTTTGAAATATTCTCATTTTTCTGAATTATTCTTAAAATGTGGTATTAGAGCTGGACATAATACTTGGTACAGACTGCCCAGTGCAGAATAGGATAGAATAGTCACATCTGTTAATATAGCTTTAAATTTTGTCTTTTTGTAATGCTTGTTCATATTCAATTTGTATTCACCTATCACTTTCACAAATTGTGTTTCCATGGCCAATCTACACAGCCAGGACTGAATCTTATGGCACCCTACTTGGCAGATCACTCTAGTTTGGTGAAGAACCATTGATAAGCTGTCTTTGAATATGAAGTCAAACCACTTACGTACTTTCTTGACATCTAGCTCATATTTAATTGGATTGCTCAGAATCAGAATATCATGGGGTATTTTATCAAATTATTGCTAAAATCAAGATACATTATGCTGTTATACTGTATGTATATATACTTTTCAGAAAATTACCTGATCAAAACCTGAAATTAGTATATCTACTGCTATAGATTTTGTGAAAGATAGTTTCTTGGAGTTTTATTTTCTGTAGTATTTGTACCCTGTTTATCTTTAAAGTCATGCACAATAGTTTATATTTTGTCTCTCTTTTATCCTCATATCAGCTGGAAAGATTAGGCTACATTAAAAGATAGGCCCTAGTTCAAACAGTAAGACTTCTGGGCAGTAAAAGGAAGCCAGATCTTCTTGGTCTTAGTCTAAAACACGGGTGACAAACTCGCCACGTCACGTGACATGTTGTGACACATTGCGTCTTTTTTTGCTGGGGTAGGCGTGGCCTCTGCATGATGCAACCGGCCCGTGGGCCAGCAGTTTGATACCCCTGGTCTACAACTATATATTGCATCATATCCAGTCCAAGCTTATTGAATTTTATCTTATTTGAAGCATTTTTTGTAAACTGAAATTAGCTAAAAAAAGATCAGCTTTTTGAAGAATTCTCAAATATCCTCCATGATAGTATTCCACATGACATGCTGAAATTAACATTAATTAACATTAGGGTTATAGCCTGCTGATCATTTTAAGAGTATTTTTTTTAAAAATGAAACATGTAATAGTTGTTTGGCTATTGGTGATAAAATGGCATCAAATAAAAGGGTTAAATCCTCTTTTCTCCATTTACATATTTTGTGATAAAGGAAGCTTTAGCTTATTTATTTGATTTTGGACAACCTATGTGAAGAGCTAGCTCTTTTAAGGTCTGTAATGCTGGGAAAGGTAGAACAAAAGAAAAAAAGAGAAACACTAGCAGCAAGATAAACCATTGGAAGTTCTGAAGAACTAAGTGGATGAGAGATTGCTCTGGAGAAAGCTTCTGTGATCACTGATATGTTGGCACATATTTAAAGACAAGATGGTCTATAGCTTGCATATGTGTCCATATACAGACTAATCATGTTTGAATTGTACCCTTAAAAACAATATCTAGATTATTCTTAGGAATGGCATGAGTAACATGCACTCAACACAAGATTAACATTGTATCCTATTTTGTTTCATATAGAAAAGTCTTCTTAAGACATTATTCATTTCAGTATTATTTAATATTAATGTTAATCTAGTTACTAAAGCAGATGGTGTTGCTTTAAGAGCCGTGGTGGTGCAGTGGTTAAAATGCAATATTGCAGGCTAATTCGGCTGACTGCCAGCAGTTTGGCAGTTTGATTCTGACTGGCTCAAGGTTGACTCAGCCTTCCATTCTGCCGAGGTCGGTAAAATGAGGATTCAGATTATTGGGGACAATATGCTGACTCTGTAAACCACTTAGAGAGGGCTGTAAAGCACTGTGAAGTGATATATAAATCTAAGTGCTATCGCTATTGCTTATATCATAATAAAAATGCTAATCAATATTCAGAACAGTGCAAAGGACAGATAAGGTTGTGTGTGGTTCGTTCAAACAGAATTTTTTCCAGAAGCCACAGGTTGGTGCATATGATGTAAACTAGAATCTGCAATTCCATCGAATTGGAGATGGTGATAATGATCTGAGGGCTGAGACTATAGGAAACATCTCGTTTAAGTCAACTTGCTGAGTTAGTGGCAAAAAATTGATTCAGACTGGGGACTTCTTGATCAGAAAGTCAGTCACTGTACTACACTTTATTTGTTTATGTGATATAAACAAATATTTATGTGCAATATTGTGATTTCCCCTGGATGTTTTTTTAACAATCAAAAGTAGTTTATTGGGGGATGTACTTTTTAGTGACAGAAGAGACTCTTAGTTTTTGGAGTCACTTTTTACTAGTCTCTCTCAAACTACTTTTCCATTTGTAAGAAAAACAATTAAAATATTTTTATTCTTTCCCTGGAGTCTGGAAGCACAGCTTTGAAGGATCTTTTTTTTAGCTAACGGAGGAAAAGGTTAAATTCAGTCTTCTATGTTATTTCGTTAATGAAACTAGCAGTTTTCTACAGCTGATTTTTTTTAACAGTGGAAACATTTGTGGTTTATATATAGAAAAGCCCTATGTCTAAAACAAGCCAAAAATTGCTATATTTATGTAAGTGTTGTACACTTTCTGTGATATGTTATTAAATATATAGACCATGCTTTCTGGTAATATTTGTAGCCCTAACGCTACTTTCTGAAGTGATTAACTTGAAAGTAGATTGCATGGATATTAATGGTTCATATTTCCATGTGTTTTAACATGCAGTAGAAGTTACTTTGATGTCTTTGAAAACAACACCCATAAAATCAAATGTAAAAATAGAATGACGTATCTCTGCTAGTTGTCATATCAGTTAACATTGTTTGACAAATACATCATTTCATACTATATTGTATTTTGCACCTGGCAGAATTATATTAATAGATATTCTATAAGCTTAGCATAATGGGTTTCTGATAGAACAGGTTAAAAAAACAAAATGAGATACGATACCTTTTGATATGAACTAGCAATTATTTTTAATCATCTCTTTTACAGTGGTCCCAGGTCTCTATATTTAGAGTTTAAAAACTCCAGATTTCTGTGATAGAGTTTAACAAAGCATTAAAATATTTAGCTCTTAACTGCCTTCCAAGAAAGTGGTTCACCACTGCAATGATATGTAACCAGTAAGAACACCATAACCTACTGTACATCTCAAAGTTCCATCAAATTTATTATTTCCAGCATGGAAATGATGGGAGCCATTTTTAAAAAAAATCATGTCAGGGTCTAGATCTTAAAGAGGATTGGTTTCAGCTCTACTAAACAGTTTTAGTCATAAAAGCATATTGAACATTCTTTAAAGTCGGATGCCATTGGTTGAGCAATTCTGTACTGGAACCAGTTTGATGTAACTGGAAGTGCTGGTCCTGCCTTAGGCATAAAGCCAGTTGAGTAATCTTGAGCCAGTCATTCTCTCTCTGTCCTAGAAAGGAGGAAATGACAAATCACTTCTGAAAAAGTACCAAGAAAACTGCAGGGACTTGTCCAGGCAGCCATCAGAAGCCAACATTGATTCAAAGGCACATATACACAAACAATTCTCTATTACAGGGTGTTGTTTTTTTTGGTATACTGAGTATGTGCTATTTTCGACTCCTAGTAGCCACATAGATGAATAGAGGCATCTATTACTCAACATTATTTTATTATGTTATTTAGTAATAATAAATTGTTAATATAGTTTTAGTAAAGTAGCTCTAACATTTCAGAGGCTATAAGTGCATTGACATCAAACACTATGGATAATAAGTGTTTTAAATTTCAGTATTACCATTCAGACTTTCTACGTGTACTTTTTTTTTGTAAAATCTAAGAAGTTTTAAAATGGTTCCCTTAACAGTTAATTATTATGAATGAGCCATAATAAATATTATTAACCATTTTAAAATAGCTATTGCTCCAAAGAGTTATTTTGTGATGAGAAGTAAAATTACATGTAAATGTTTTGCATCCCAGTAAGGTCCAGGTAAGCCAATAGGTGCTAAAAATTGCAAACAAACCCTGCCAAAAAGCATGACTCTAAAAATTGCTCCAATTATTGCGCAATTGCCCTCATCTCGCAACATCAGGAAGGTTCTGCTTAAAGTTATACAATGTGTAGCACCAATCGTCAAAAGGCAATTACCAGATGTCCAAGCCCACTTCTAAAGTTGTCATAGCACCTGCGATCATATTGCAAATCTGAACCGGATCATCGAAAAATATCTCGTGAATATCAAAAGTTCATTTACATGTGCTTCATTGGCTACAAGAAAGCCTTCAATTGTGTTGAGCATGAGAAGTTATGGAGAGCCCTACAATACCCGGGGGTACCAGTTCATCTGGTCAAGTTGGTGCAAGCACTGTACACAAATCAGGAAGCCACTGTGAACACCATATAGAGACACTGATTGGTTTAAGATAGTGAAAGGAATGCAACAAGATCGCATTCTCTCCCCTTTCTTATTCAACCTGTGTGCCATAATAATCATGAGGAAGCTAGATCTTGAAGAATCAGAAATCGGGGTAAAGATTGGTGGAAGAAACATCAACAATTTTCAATATGCTGATGATACAACCCTCTTCTCAGAAACCAAACATCTGATCGAGAAAATCAAAGAAGAAAAGTGAAAATTTTGGTGTCTTTTTGAACATCAGAAAGATCAAGCTCATGACCACTTCAAGGAAAGGAAACATCAGAGAAATTGATGAAGAGATAGAATGTGTGGAAAATTAACTTTCCTAGGATCGCAGATAGCTCAAAGCGGTGAATGAAGCACAGAAAGAAAATATCAGATTGTACTGTGTCACATAGCAATGATGAACATGAGCCGAATATGGAAAAGTAAGAACACCAGCCTGGCAATCAAATATAGATTAGTTTGTTATATTGTGTTCCCTGTAGCTAGCTATGGTTGTGAAAACTGGACCTTAAAAAGAAAGACAGGAAGAAGATTGATCCATTTGAGTTGTGGTGCTGGAGAAGGCTCCTGCATTTCTTTGGACAGCAAAGGTGACTAACAAGCAAGCACTGGAGCACATAACACCACACACATCACTAGAAGGCAAAATCACGAAACTGTGTCTCACTTTGGCTCTGTCACTGGAGAAAGCAATTATGTTTGGAAGAGTTAGCAGTAACCAGGCCGTCAAAGAACACGCTGGCTGGACACCATCAAAACTGACACCAGCCAGAGCATAGAAAAACTCTAAGCAATAGTGCAAGATTGGAAGATGTGGAGAGAGCTGGCCCATAGAATTGCCAAGAGTCGGACACAACTGAATGGATAACACCATCATCATCAAACCAATATCAGCCAATATTGGAAAAGTTAAAACCACCATCATGAGAAAAGCATAATTTTAACAGAAAACATCTTGGGTATTTGCTCCTTCAAAAAAAATTAACCATTAACTTATTGGTCTGTTTAAATTATTTAGCAATATAGGCATTCCTCTCAATATATATATGAGTCTTGATGCAAAATTCCTTGATATATTTGACACCCACCAACTTACTAATTTATCAGAATATTTACCATGCAACTGTACTGGTTATACAAATTGAAATGAAGCTTTTTGATAATCATTAAAAATACCCTTGAAATATAAAACTTATATTCAAATTCTGATAAACAAATTCCTTTAATTTTATGAGTTTGTCTTAGTAGACATGCTAGGACTTCCAATATTACATTAAAAATTATATGAGATAAAGAACATCCTTGATGAATTCTGTGTTTCATTTTAATTACTAATGAAATAATCCTATTAATAATAATCCTTACTTGAGGAAAAGGATTAAGATACTAAACTGTAATACATGAAATAAATTATATAAGAAATCTTAATTTTTGCAGCCCTTGAACCAAAGACATGATTTAAATCATATCAAAAGCTTTTTCTGCATCCATTTGAAGCTAACATTACAGATTTATGTGTAACATCATAAAAGGCCATTACATTAACCAGAAACCTTGAAACCCTAAAAAAAATTTTAGCTGTTAAAATCTTAGCAACAAAATTTAACAGGGATATTGGGCAGTAATTTATTAACTGAAGAGGATCTTTGTATCTTCAAAGTTACAATGATAAAAGTGTCAAACTAGCAGGTCTTTATTTTACAAAAATCTGATGAATTATTTTCAGAAGTATACCAAGTATTTTCTCCTTAGTTTTTTATACCATTGCATAATTAATTTATCTGGTTTAGGGACCTTTCCAAATTTTATCATATTAATAATATAGATTTCTTGAGATATTAGAGATGCAATCAGCACTCTTGACTACACATCAGAAATTTATGGAGAAATCCATTTATTTATTTGCAGTCAAAGATCACTATTTTAAAAAATGTATACACAGTGATAAAATGATTTAAAAACATATGGAAACAAATAAATTATTTGTTTTGTTATTATTTTGTTTTGTTTCAAATAATGCTTCAGATAAGCTGACTGGAGTCATCTTGTACTGGAGATAAATTTAATAAATAATAATAATATTTATGCAGGAGTCAAGTGACACAACTGTTGTGTAGCAAATTTCTTTGTTTTCCATTCTTTTCTTATTAAAAAAAGGGTTTTGCTTCTACTCAATATAAGAATTAATCTTAAAGCTGTAATACTGGGTTTTGATAGCTGTGCTATCTTTGAGCAAAGTACAGAATCAGTAATCCATGAAAATAATATCAGATCATAGTATAAACTCTAGTGAGGGGTATTTTTTGAGAAGAGATCTGAAATGTATACTTGGGGTTTTAAAAATGCTGCTTTTTCTTGATCTGATTAAATAATTCAATTTGTGAAGTTCTTTGAAAATTTCTTAGAGCAGGAGTCCCCAACCCCCGGGCCATGGACTGGTACCAGGCCGCAGCTTGCCAGCAACTAGTCCGCACAAACAAGCAAAGCCCCATCCACAGGATGCAGGCAGCATACAAAACCACACACTCTCCGGTCCGTGGAAAAACCTTTCTCCATGGAACCGGTCCCTGGTGCCCAAAAGGTTGGGGACCTCCGGCTTACAGTGCCAGGGTAGAAAATGCTACTACTTTTTTGTGTTTGCTATAATTTAATGCAGTGCTTCTCAAACTGGAATTTCCCTGGGTTCCTGGAAGTTCCCAAGACGCTTTCAGGGGATGTCTGCAAAGTCAAATAAACATATTTTAAAATTTCTCAGTTTTAATTTGTAATACAGTAAATATCAATAGATATAACTGACATAAACAAAACTCTTTGGAGTATCAGTTATTTTTAAGCAAGTGAAGTGGTGATGAGATCAGAATGTTTCAGAACTGCTGATTTAATTTATTCATGTTTAACTTAGGCCTTCTAGTAGAGTTCAATAAGTTGAAAAGTTGTTTTTGTTTCCAACTTCTTAAAAATAGATTTTGCAGCATGTGCTTTTTTTTGCATGAAATATACAAAACATTATCCCAAGAAAAAAATATTATAGTACTTGTGGTATTACAAGTAAAATTTATTTTCCACTTGAAGTACCATTTTTCATTTGTTTGCGACTTTCTTTGTCTTTGTAGAATTTAACTGCTTGAAATTTTGTTTAAAATGTAGTTCCATGTAAATGTAATTGTTTTTGCATGAAGGTAGAGTATACTTGCAACATTTAGCATACTGAATACAGACATTCTAACTCAGACCACCACCCATGAAGCTCACTGAACCTTAAATCAATGTATTCTACATATAGGTGTTATTAAGTTCAGTTGAGTTGTCAGATAAGAGTTCTGACAAAATCAAAGAATTAAGTAATGTAACAAAATTAATTCTAGTATTCTTCAGATACTGAATTATGCATAAGGGATTTATTCTAGCAAACTAGAAAGAATACATAGATGGTTTACACATTGGTACTTTGCATTTGACAACAAAGGAATGATTGAACCCAACTAATAGTCCAATTTTAGGCATGGCAGTTCAAAGATAAATCTCAAGAACTCATGAAAGGGAGTAATCCAAAATTAATAAAAAAAAATTGGAAGCCTGACCGACCTGCTAAAGTAACTCATAATATGGTTTTGTATAGCAGGCGTGAGCAGCCTGTGGCTCACAGGCCGAATACAGCCCCGGACAGCTAGTAATGTTAATTGGTAAACTTAATCTTATTATATGATTTATAAACATTAACTATATTATTCATTTCATATGCGGCCCAAAACAATTCCTCTTCATTCAATGTGGCCAAGGCAAGGCAAAAGATTGGACAATCATGGTATACTGGCAGTCCTCATCATACGACTGTTAATAGAATTGCCCATTATGGTTGCATGCCAAAATGGTTGAAAATTGGGTTGATCACATGATCGACCTGATTTTATTATCTTTTTTGCTGTGGTGATTAAGTGAACACGGCTATCATAATATGAGCTCTGCAGTCATTAAACAACCACCAGGAAAACCATCATAAAATGTCACATGACCGTGAAATGCTGCAAATGGCTGTAAATGTTGCTATATTGCCAAATGCCTGAAGTGCAGTCACATGATATAAGGGTCAAAGAGCCCAATCGTCAGAACTTTGGAACTGGATCATAATTCCCTTTTTCCAGGAAAGTTTTAACTTCAAACAGACGCTAAATGATCAGTTGTTAAGTCAAGGACTACCTGTATTTAGCTTTTGACTATCTTGTAATGTGAATCCAGCCTCTGTTGAATATTGAACGTGTCATGGTGATGCAAACTATGGCATAGTGAAATGCATAAACATAAGCAGAAAGCCTTCCTATGGTAAGTAATTTCAACCCTAAGAACATTTGAAAACCCACAATCAGGAAATATCTTTATTGGGATTTTCTAGAATCTTTTTGTAGTAGAAACTAGTTCTTCTGATTTGTTAGACTGTTTCAGAAAGAATTCAATGGATGAGGCAGGAAATAAACAGAACACCAAATAACAGCGTTGGAAGAAATCTTGGAGGTCTTCTAGTTCAACCCCTCCTCAAGCAGGAGATACTAACTATACCGTTCTGGACCAATAGTGGTTCAATCTGTTTTAAAAATCTTCAGTGACAGAGCACCCACAACTTCTGGAGGAAGCCATTTCACTGTTTGTTCTCACTGTCAGGAAATTTCTCCTTAGTTCTTGATTGGATCTCTCTTTGATAAGTTTCCAACTTTCCATAAGTTTCCAAAAATAACAGAAGAATTAAGTGGCTGTCTTATTTTTGATTTTGGCCAAATTTAATAAAACAAGTTAATATAAACTCTTTGAATTAAACACTACATGTTGTTCCTGTCTTACAGAAATATACTGTACTATCCACTTATGACAATTAGTTAATGCCACCATGTGAAACTGGGCAGTTGGTAATAGAGATTTTGTGATTTGGTTATGTCATTATGCATCTGATGAATGAACAATTTATCAGAGCCATTTTTTTGTTGTATCAGTGGGAAAGGAAATAGTCATAATAATATATCTCTCAAAAATAGTACTTTTTGCAAATGAAGATTTTTACTATTTATTTAAATTACACAGTTGAGCACATCTGGAATAAAAATATTTATTCTCCTAACTTGCTATTTCAAATCTATTTAATATGAAGGTTGCAATCTTAAACACATTTATCTGGGCATTAGGCCTACTGTAACTTTTGCTTCTATATAATCTATATAATACAATTGTGCTTCAAAATATGTTAAGAAAATGACTTATGATGGCAGAAATAATTTTAAAGTTAATTCTGAATTCCTGACTCTTGTATGTAATGCTTTGTGGATTACTTGAAAATGATGTTTTGTTGTTCAGTAATTTGCTAGACAATAGTGAGTTTTAAAGTAATAAGTTGCCAAACAAAGTATATTGGGATGGGAGCTAAATCTAAACCAAGAAATTGTTACAAAGTAAAAGTTGAATCCACATGGGAATATGACAAGGAATTTACTATGGAAATATAATCAGTCCTTTTCATTTGGATTGAATTTTAAAGAAATAAGTTATTTTGAATAAATTGTTTATATTAATCCAGAAAAATCAAAATATAAGAGTTAATTTAAGTTCATGCTTAACCTTTATACCTTAAGTTTAATCTTAAGGTATAAATTAAAAATTACTATAATAAATCCCAACATATTTACTTGGAAGTAACGCCCATCAAAATATGTGGCATTGTCTTCTAAGTAACCATGATTAAAGTTTTCTATTTAAGAAATACAGGTTTGTAAAATAATGATTTAGAATGTGCTAGCTTCATTATTCCTAGGGAGCACTTCCTTGCCTCTCATTCCTTTCCTTAACTCCCCGCAAGCCATAATTTTATGGATTTAGAGGTTATGCCAAGGAATCTAGATCAAAGATGCAGATCATAGATTCCATGATTATGCTGGGCCCTGATTTGACACTTTAATTGGCTTCTTTGCCTTCTGCAATTCCTCAGACAGGAGGCCTGTGGTCAATGTATCAAAGGAAGGTCTCTCAAAAATTCTAGAGTACTAAAGATTAACATATTTATTGTACCATAATATCATATCTTTCATTTACTAGAATCCATCAGGTGCATTAAGGGTTACTTTACACCAGGCATGTCAAACTCGTGACATCGCGCGACGTATTGGAGCTTTTTCTCCATTGCCGGCAATGGGGTGGGCGCGGTTTTGGGATGATGCGTCTGGCCCGCAGGCTGGCAGTTTGACACCCCTGCTTTACACTGACAAGTGTGAATGCAAAGGTATACATATACATATACATATTGGCAGTTTCGGTTAGTACAGAATGCAGCAGTGTGGGCAATTATGTGCGTTCCTAGATTAATGTATGCTATATCTCTGCTCGGCAAAGTGCATTGATTGCCAGTTTGCTTCTGGGTCCAATTCAAGTTGCTGGTTTTCAACCCCTTTGTGACATATGACCGAGTTATCTGAGGGACAACCTTCCCTGGTTACATCATCTCATCCCATTAGATCTGTCAGAATAGCCTGTTGCGGTTATCATCAGAATAACAGAGTTAGAAGCGACCATGGAGATCTTCTAATCCAACCCCCTGCTCAAGCAGGAAACCCTATACCATTTCAGACAAATGGTTGTCTAATCTGTTCTTGAAAACTTCCAGTGTTGGAGCACCCACAACTTCTGGAGGCAAATCATTCCACTGATTAATTGTTCTAACTGTCACGAAATTTCTCCTTAGTTCTAGGTTGTTTCTCTCCTTGATTAATTTCTATCCATTGCTTCTTGTCCTGCCTTCAATTAGGAAACTTTATGTGGTGAGTTCTAGGAGACGTTCCTTCTCTACTGTGATGTCTGCCTTATGGAACTATCTTCCCCTCAAAATTAGATCAGCCCTTTTGCTATTCCAAAAGGCCCTTAAGACATGAATATGTTGTTAGGCCTGTAGCTCTCATGCAGCCAGAGACTTACTCAGATGGCTCCATTGTTGAGGTGGATATTTTTATTCTCCATTTCCTGACGTTTATATTTCTATATTTTTTTTTATTAGGTTTTTTTTAAAATCTGATTGTTGTATGCCAGCCAGAATTGCCTTCTGTAAGATGGGCAGCTATGTAAGTTTGATTAATAAATAATACAAAATAAGAGAAAATGTCATTTTATTAAATAATGTAACAAATGATTAAATATAAGTAAACCCGATCAAATGTCTGCAAAGATTTCATTTGTACATGGTTATTTTTTTAGAAGAGAACTATGCATACTGGTTCTACTGTAATTTATTAGAAGCAGTATTAAGAGTATAAGAAACAAAGTTTATTGTCAATCCAAAATTTTGTCCTCTGGGAAAGTTAGGCTCGAAGTCTATTCTAAAGCTGGAATTGAACATAAATGAGAAACACAGCTTGAATGGTTAAAAAAGGGGGTTCTCTTGAGAAAAGAGCAGCTAAGAAAATATGACCAGAATAATAGGGCAGAGTCTGAATAAATCAGATTACTTATTCCAAACAATTTCAATAGTGACATTTTAGCTGAGCTTTCTCAATTGGTGGAATGCCCTTGCAAAGAGGAGATTTGACTTAAAACTTCTGTCCCTGAGGAGCATAAGCAGAAAAATCGCATTTTCTGAGTAGAGTGATTTTAGAGAAAACACAAAGGATTTTATTTCTTAAACATATAATACTTTGACTGTAATAGCTTTTTCGGGGGCTATTGTTCTTTAATCCATCACTCTCTTAGTTCAAGGTTTTTACCGTATAAGCTTGAAGAATTACAGTATATTAACACAAGATGAGGAAAAATCAACTTGACCAATGTGATAGCAATATAAAAGATGTACATTTTTCAGAAAGCGTAGATGTTTCCCAAATAGCTCTAATTGCTTGGGTACTTTGTGTTGTAGTTACACAAAAATGTATTCCTAATGCTCTTTTAGAACAGCAAGCACCTGCCCTGATAACATTCATTGATTTAGCTGTGATAAAAAATTTAGAAAATTCTCAAATGGTGAAAATGTCTGAATTTTAATATCGATGCTATATTAACAAGACATGTGACAGGACATATGAATCCTGTTCAGTAGATCCCATAGAGTTATCAATCTGACAATCTTTTAAATTCAGTTCATAGAAGTGGTTTGGTTTCTGAATGCAGAGAAGATTCCTGAAAAAAACCCTAAAAAGAGATTACTACTAAAATAATAGTGGTGCAAATATTATGGTATTTTCTTTGAACCTCAAACATATATAATACAATTATGTATATAATTACATATCATTATACTATACAGAATCATTCTGTTGTTTTGGGGGGGAAGGTAAAATTTTAAAACCATGGGCATTCCATTTCAATGGAAATCATTTTAAAAAAATATATCTCAGTATTATATTTTCATATGGAAAGCTGTGGTTGTCTGTTGAATTAAGAGATGCAGGACCTTAGAGCTTAACAAATTTTACAGATATGTGCTTTGCTGTATTGCAGTTCATTAATTATGGAAATTTGAATTGAGAAAACTATATCTAAAGCTTTCCTATAAAACCCATATTAAATTGTTTAGAAATAATTAATATGGTGTAACTGTCTCAAACTTACTTGTGAATTAAAGTGCAGTTGTATTTAACTGTTTGATTGTAATTCTTTATAATTTATGAGTCTACTTAATTGATAGAATAACTCTGGAAAAAAATTATACAATCGTACCAAAATCACAAAGTGTTTCAGATTCAAACTGCCGGCCCATAGGCCAGATGCATCACGTGGAAGCTGCGCCCACCCCATTGGCGGCAATGGCAAAACTGTCCTGATACATTGCGCGACATCACGTGACGTCGCAAGTTTGACATGTCTGTGCTAGAGTAATGTTGCTGTTAGAATAAACTATATTATTTTTGCTATATTAATTTTTTGCAGCGATAAAGTTTGCAGGAAAAATTATTATTATTATTATAATATATTCAATGAATATATTAATCAGAGTAATGCTGTTAGAATAAACTATATTATTTTTGCTATATTAATTTTTTGCAGCAATAAAGTTTGCAGGCAAAATTATTATTATTATTATTATTATTATTATTATTATTATTATTATTATTATTATTATTATTATTATAAAATTAATATATTTATTCAATGAATATATTGATCAGAGTTTTCAGTCAATTCAAATTTATAATTATTTTTACAGAAACAAATAGTTTTACACCCACACACATACTATATGCACGTGTATATTCGTGCTTTAAGTTTCCAAAGCATTAAGATTTTTAAAATGTTCATTAAAAATGTTAAATATATTATTGTATTATTTTCTTCCAAATTCAGACATTTCTTAAAATAGTTTTACTTCAAACATAATTCTGCATTATGAATAGAAGAATAAATCTTTTTTCCCCAATGCGTATATGTCAGTGTCATAATTTGTTTGTCAAAACTGCAAGAAGTAGAAGAGAAATGTTTATTTTTTTTAGGGTAACTTAGATTAATTTTAACAGATTAATTTTAATTGTCATTAATAAAATAAACCAGATCCATAAATTATACAGATAGTGCTCAAATTATGACCACAATTGAGCCAACATTTCTGTTGCTAAAGAAACATTTCTTAAGTGAGTTTTGCCTCATTTTACAACTTTTCTTGACATAGTTGTTAAGTGAATCACTGCAGTTGTTAAGTTAAGTTGTTGAATGAATCTGGCTTCCCCATTGACTTTGCTTGTCAGAAAAATCGCAAAAGGTGATCACATGACCCCAGGATACTGCAACTGTCATAAATATGAGTCAGTTGCCAAGCCTCTGAATTTTGATCACGTGACTATGGGGAGGCTGCAATAGTCGTAAGTGTGCAAAACAGTCATAAGTTACTTTTTGTAACTTTGAATGGTCACTAAAGGAACTATTGTAAGTCGAGGACTACCTGTATTGTATATTTGCGGCTGTTTCTCTTTTTCCTCATCTTGCTGGAGAACACTTTCGTATTTTTTATGTTTTTGTAAACTTTTATGAAAAATTTCAAAATTAAAAAAAAGATTTTGGAAGCTTTTCTATACAGGAACATTCTTGCCTTTTCCAAAGAGATCTTGACTGATATATGATTGGGTGGAAATAGGCCTTATAAATTTGAATCAAACATTATCCATTAGTAGTTAAGTTAGATTCATTTCCTGGGATTTTAATGGATAAGTAATTGCTTTCTTTTCTGCAGCTGAGATATTAAAGCTTAATAATGCAGAGTTTGATATATTTATTTTGATTTCTGTAATTGTCAGGTATACTTTAATTGTTAATATATTATTGCTAATGCATTTAAAAGTGTCGATGACTTTATATTTTTTTCTCCCTTAAATTACCCTTCCCTAATCTCAAACTTCAGTTCTTTTTTTTTATTTAGTAAGAATAGCAAGATGCTGAATACCATTAGAGTTTCTATTATTTCTTTTAAAACATTTTTTTAATCCAGCAATGAACTTAGCATAAAATAATGTTTGGTAGCCTAATTGAGATCAAATAGTGTATTCTGATATATTTTTTTTTGACAAAAATGCATCTTCCGAAAATGTTCACATTCCAATATTTTTTCATTTGCACATGTTCAAAATAATTATTTTTTGATGTGAATTTGTAAAGAACATGTCATTGTTGATTCTACATTTCTCCTGCTTATAACCAATATTTATAGTATCTGTTTTTACTCTAAAAATGCACAATCTTTCGGGCTTTGCTAAAGCATTTGCCTGATAGCCATGGGACACCAGGAATGATATTAATGTGAATGATGAAAATTGCATATATAGTTGAGTAGGCTAAGAAGCTTAGAGTTGTCTGTAACTTCTGTAAATTCATCACATATTTTTATTAAGAACATTCATATGTCCATGTAATAACCAAGAGTTGTGCTCATCTTGAGGGTTAACGTCCTTTTATTTTATATTATAGAAGCTAAGAAAACCACCACAATAAAAGTTTTCTCTTCTGTGATCTACATAAAAATGCAGTCTACTCCCTGTGACAAAAACAGGAGTCTCCTTTCTTGTCCTAACCTCCTGAAAAATATTTTATTTATGTATTTTATTTTTATCCTCTCTTTATTATTTTTTATAAATAACTCAAGGAGGTGAATATATATATAATACTCCTTCCTTCTTCTAGTTTCTTCACAACAAAAATCCGGTGGGGTGGGATGAAAAAAAGGGTGACTAGTCCAAAGTTTTGTAGGATAGTAACTTTGTTTATGTATAACTCTGGATTATTTGGTGTGCTAATATCTAAAAATATTATTTTAGTCCTTTTAAAATCCTCTCAGGTTTTTAAGTTATAATTCATGGGTGTCAAGCTCAACACGTCACGTGATGTGTCACAACGTATCGTGACTTTTTGCATTGCCGGCAATGGGGTGGGCGCGGCTTCAATATGATGAAACCGGCCCGCGGGCCGGCAGTTTGACACCCCTGTTATAATTGGTCAAGGCTAGGCATAGCATAGAGTATTGTTCATTTATCTGTGGTAGGATTTGGACAGGGTATGTGAGACATTTTGTCTGCAGTCTTCAGTAGCATCGGCCATAGTATAGTTCTGAATTGTCTACAAGAATTGAAGATCGGAGGCACTTCAGTGATAATATTTCCTGAAAAAGTGTAGTTATGGTCTAGCTCCACCCACGTATGGTGGGACAGTCCTTGATCGCTGGAGAGATTCCTCGGACCTGGCGCCCTCCCCACATGTGCATGAGACTGCTGGGAGAGGCCGTCTATTGGTATAAATCAGGGGTAGTCAACCTTGGTTCTTTTATTACTTGTGGACTTCAACTCCCAGAATTCCTGAGCCAGCTAAGCTGGCTCAGGAATTCTGGGAATTGAAGTCCATGAGTCATAAAAGAGCCAAGGTTGACTACCCCTGGTATAAATAATAATATATCATCAATAACTGTTGATATCTAACTGCATATCATCTCCCCAGCAGGCCACATTCAGGACACATCTTGACTGAATGTCTTTAAGCTGTGGAAGGCTGGGTGGAAAGAAATAGGCTTAGACTTAAGATAGTTGTTCATTGAGAATCAAGTTCCAGGAAAGGTCCATCTTTGGCTTTGGTTGCATTGCCCTTGAAGGAGATATTTTTTTAAAAAAAAAATTGGGGGCAAAATGGGAGCTGTGGACAAGTGGGTCTTTAACCAGCTCCAACTAGTATATAAGTTACAACAATCCTGAAATGAGATGTCCTAGTTGCAAATCCTTATGCCATTATTACTTCAAACTATTGCAAGTCGTTATACATGGAACTGCCCCTGAATATTACTCAGAAGATTCAACTAGTGCAGAATATGGTAGCCTTCCTTCTTACATTTAGTCGGCACAATCATATAATATCTCTGTTGCAGGAGCTGTACCAATTACTGATTTGCAGTAGTGGTGAATATCTGTAGCTCGGGTGTAGGATGAGGGTGAAGGTTTGTTCTCCAAGCTTGTGGGTTGGTTTCTGGACATTGCCAGGCTAGATAATATCTTCTGAAGATATTACGTAGCCTGGTAATGAAACCAACCCACAATTACACAATTACAATTACTGATTTTCTTCTCAATGCAATTTAAGATGCTGGTGATTATTTTTACTGTCTACTCTGTTAGAGTTTATTCATCTGATATGGACAAGCAGAGAAGCAAAGATGTTGTAGGATCTAAGAGAAATAGATGGAACGTGGCCCTAGAAACAGGCTTTCTCTGCTATGACTCCTGTCATTCTAGAATAGTTTGCCTCCTGGTTAATATCCAGGAAGAGAGTTAAAATTCTGATGTTCTCAGAGCCTCCAAAAATAATGTTATGCTGCACTGTGGTTGAATTAGCCAGCAATTATGGAAATTATTGATGTCATACTTTTATAATTGTTTTGTTTTTATAATAGTGTTTTGTAGATCATACTGAAATGTAAGCTGCCTCAAATGTATAATTTTTTTACTTCTTTATTTATATCGTGCCTTTATTGTTTTTACAATTAATTCAAGGCAGTGAACATAGACATATCTTTATTATCCCCACAACAACAACTCTGGCTTTCATGGCTAAGGTGGGACTAGAACGTATGATCTCCCGCCTTCTAGTCTGGTGTCTTAACCATTAGACCAAACTGGTTCTCCAGTTTGCTCATTATATGAAAATAAGCAAATGACCAACATATTTGAAATGTAAGATTTTAGAACTAGCAGATAAATGTGTAAATGTAATCTTTGTCAACACTACAACGAACCTGGCTGCAGCCATTTTTGTTGTTCTAGGTTTTCACAAGAAAGGGAGGGGGGAAGGTATTTCTGGTAGTCTAAACATGAGCAAATCTTGTGGGAACCAAGGTCATTCCCATACCGAAAGGAAGGAGGATCTTTAACTCAGAAAGCCCACCAAATTGTTCTATTGTATAGCATGAGTAGAGGGGTGGGAATTGTTACATTGTATTACTTTGATTCTTATGGGGAAAGTTTAGATCTGGTTTCACTTTTGTTCATGCCGATATTATGCATCCAATAAACATGTTCTGTGAAGAACTTTCCTGCCTCGGAGTTCTGATTTATTTGGCCTCATTGATCAGAAACATGACAATCTTATTGCAGGTAAAATAAATAAACAAGATAAATATATAATAAGATAAATATAATATAAATAAATAATTAAATATAAAATAATAAATATATTAAATAAATAAATATAATCCATTTTGAATTCTAAGAAGAGAAAGCTCTGAATGTTGATTCTTTTATAATGTTGATTATAATTCAGTTTCTATAATATCAATTTTATATTTCCCTGTATAATTAAAATAGTTTGAAAGAAGTAAACTCTATTGTTATAGCATTTGGATGAAAATCTAATACAATCTTCAATAATTACAAGCTTACTTCCATTCTATATTCACTGTTTTTATAATCAATGCCTAGGAAAAATTTTTTACTTAACAACAACAACAATAATAATAATAATAATAAGAAAGTTGGAAGGGACTTGGAGGTCATCTAGTCCAACCCCCTGCTCAGGCAGGAAACCCTATACCATTTCGGACAAAACTCTAGTATTCCTCATTCAAGATCCTAGATATAAGCTAATATATTCTTTCATGTGATATTATGGAAAGCTATATAAAAATAATCTGATTATTATGATTTTGTCTGAGTAAGGTTTAATTTGTTGTGTAAGATGTGAGAACCATTTGTATTATTCTAAAGTGTACTTTTGGTTGAATTTTTAATGTTGTAATTTAACTTTGTATCTTGTTTTCTCCTTTTGTTATAGTATTCTTGTTAGATGGCTACTATTTCATTCTAAAGAAATTCTTTTTGAGCCTATTTAGAGAAATCTCTGCACTTTGACTCCAATTTATTGCAAATTGAGTGGAAATAAATAGAAAAATAAATTGCATATAGAATGAAAGAAAACTTGCAGTCTACTCAGTTGAATGAATTCTTTTAACTCTAGTAATATATCCAAAGATTGTGAGCTGAAACAGCTAATTTTTTTTCTGAAGGAATTGTGGTTAATTTCCTAGCTTTTGTGCAGTGACTGCTCATTTATAACAGTGATGACTCATTATAGGATGACAGAGGCAATCAGTTATTGATAGTCCTTAACTTATGACCAGTCACTTAACGACCAGTCAAAGTTATGATGGAACCCCCCCTCCCCCCAAACTACTTACCACCCAATTTCAAAGTTTAAGTTGTTGCACATCTATACCCTGTGCTCATATAACTGCATTTTGGGCAATTGGCAACCGGCTCACAGCCATTTGCAGCTTACCACAGTCGCATGAATGCAGTTTCCAACATTTTTTTGCCAAGTTCCAATATTTACTTCTGATTTCTGGCAAAAATACCCCTCTCATTGGGTAAAATGGATTTACAGTTTACGTATTTGCTTAAACTATTGTAATTGGTCTGGTCACATGGTGACCACTTAACAATCTACGGCCATAATTCCATACTCAATTATGGGCATAAGTCAAGGACTGCCTGTAATAAGTTTATATTCACACTTTTTTTTTGTTAGATTTGAAATTTTATATTTCAAATGTGTTGACCATTTGCTTATTTTCATGTAATGATATTGGGGGAATTCTCTCTCTTATTTAGGTAATGCTTGTTTTCTGCTTTTAATACATAAACATGCATTATATATATTTAGTGTGTATTTCAGTGCAAATCATTTCACTAACTGCAGTCACATGCTGAGTGGTCTGCATATATAGTAAACATTTTGAGTTTGATCAAATACGTAAAGATACATGACCTCAATATTTTATGAAAATATTAAACTGTTTAGGAGCCTGGAACTGAAGTTAACTCCAAGAGGGTTAGTTCGAGAGTCCTTTTTTTCCTTACAAAGACTAGATGACCTCCAAGGTCCCTTCCAACTTTTATTATTATTATTATTATTATTATTATTATTATTATTATTATTATTATTATTATTATTATTATTATTATTATTATTATTATTAAGTATGTTCCTATCCAGAATGATAACTATAGAACTGTAGTGCACCTATTATTTTAAGGAAACTAATGCCTGACAGGAAATTTATATTTTATTTGGCTATCTTTAGTTGGATAGATTAAATTGCTATTGGGAAATTGTCAGCCAAGCAAGGAGGAGGAGTCAAGTGGGGAACTAGCCTTGAGTCTTTGCACAGTTGCAAGAAGCATAAGCCTGACCCCCACCTCCAGGTTCCATGGGACCTTCTGTTTATACCCAAGAATTATTGTATTATAGGTAGAATACAATAAAGTAGTCATGTGTGGATCTGGGTGCCTGTGCCTGACAATTACTCCCATTCTATTGTTGCTTTACAGACTAAAAAAGAATTTACACTGATTGTGAGGAGACATCTGTATTTGGATACCCAATCCATATTTATTAGAATAAAACAGTATAATAATAGTTATTATTCTGCAATTCATCACTATTGTCAGACTTTACATGTTGATGAAAAATTTCCTGTTTATATGGGTTTAAGTCATAAAAAGGCATTGTTCTGAAATGTTATTTTTGAGTTCAGACCCTTCCACCTCTCTTAAATGTTTTATAGTGTATCTTAATCATGTAAAACATTAAAACATTGATTTTTTTAGCCAATGTTAGAATGTTTTATTTTTGTCATTTATGTAAGCATGTGAAGCCTGTTATGTCTCGTAAGTTAAAAAATTCAGAAAAAGGTAACTTGACACCAGCTGTGCTCTTTTATAAGGATGAAGTGTTATAGTAGTCCATAATAGATATGTGAAAGAGGCTAGAAACTCTTTTTGCATTGTGGAACTAATGAAATTCTGAAGCAAACAAAGAGAAAAAATTAATTTAAGTTTATCCATTTAAGTTAAAAATATTTTTTTAAAAAATTAAATCTGTTTATCAATTGGGCTGTGAATGATTCCTAAGTTCTAGTCTAGCTTTTTAACCACTATATTACACCGTACTGAGTTTCTATTAGCTCCCTGTGTTCCATCCAAAACAAAATATTATTTCAGATTTGGAAGTTCTCTCCTGGTCCCAAAAAATTCTTCCTTTTTTCTGAGTGTCATTTTAACTCTTCTTCCTTTCTGTATTTCTTCAGCAACAGATTTCCTGAAAGCTGTTGCCTCTAGTTGAATTATTCTTCCCTCCATAAAAGCTATTGTGAATTATCTGAAGGTTCTGGTTCAAGATTTAAGGGAGAGGGGGATGAATATAAAGTAATTTAAATGGAATATATTTTCTTTATCTCTAAG
>NW_015387540.1:0-22511 GCF_001527695.2 Protobothrops mucrosquamatus
TATGTACCAGACATAGATCATAATTTGTTAAGCATTTCAAGTTTGGATAATAAGGGGTATGAAATACTGTTTGCTAAAGCACAATACACCATCAGGAAAGGTGGTGCCCGAGATGTTAAGCAGGATAATTTATACATATTAGGGAAGCAAAAGAATGGTTGTGCACGAACACTTACAAACACTCCCAAGCATGATAATTGTGTACATTTACTACACAGGAGGTTAGGTCATGCAAGTTTCAGAGTGCTGCAAAAGATGCCAGACCTAGCTGAGGGACTAAACATTAAGAAATGCAATACTTACATAGATTGTGCTGTTTGTAAAGAGTCAAATGTCCAGGGTGTATCCTGTGAGTAAGAAAAGCTCAAGGCAAACAAACAGAGTTTTGCAGTTAGTGCATGCTGATTTAATTGGCCCTATGGTGCCCTCTCTAGGAGGAGCTAGGTATGCACTAGCCATAGTGGATGATTATACTAGATACAGGTTTTGCTATCTGTTAAAAAGCAAGACAGAAGTATTACAACAGTTCAGGCAATGGGTGAACTTTGTAGAGCGAAGATATGCCGTAAAGTATGCCAGCTGCAAACAGACAGGGGAACAGAGTTCATGTCTGACAATTTCCAAAGATGGCTAAGGAACTTAGGCATAAGGCATAGACGTGCAAATCTGTACTCACCAGCAGAAAATGGAGTGGCTAAAAGAAGGAATGGCATATTTGCAAACCATATTGCAAACTCACTGCTAGCAGATGCAGGAATGAGTAGATTGTACTGGGGGGAAGCCATGAAAACAGCCAACTATTTGATAGACAGGGTATGGAGTGTTGCATAAATGAAACTCCATATTATCTGTTATATGGTAAGAAACCTTCATTAGCTCACCTAAGAACACGTGGCAGTTATGCCTGGGTGCATATTCCCAAAGGCACCAGAAGAAAGGGACAGAAAAAGTTCAAGAAACTTAGGTTTGTTGGATATGAGCCAGATTCCAAAGGTTATAGATTCACAGATGGAACAAAAAAGGTAGTAATTTCATAGTCCGCTAGTTTTGCAGAACAGAATAATTGGGACAGGGTGGATACTAACACTGAGGTGTTCATGCCAACATGTAGCACTAGTTCTCAGGAAGGAGAAGCTACACAAAGCCCAATGAAGGGGGAACAGGACAGCAGGTTAGAAACAGAATAGGATAGACCTGAGATAAAGAGAGAGGTCACAGAATCACAGGAACAGACGATACTGAGGAGGTCTGAATGTAGCAATAAAGGTGTACCTCCTGATCGGTTCTCTGCAAGTGGGGTTAGAGTGTGTAACGTTAGGTGTGAATTCCGTAATTACCAAGAGGTGTTGCCGTTGCCTAAGGCAGAACAGGACAAATGGAAGGAAGCTATGGACAGAGAAATGGAGTCTATGAATGTGCATCAGGTTTTTACCCCCATGAGATTACCAGAAGGAGAAAAGGCTGTGGGGTGTAAATGGGTATATAAAAAAAAAGGTTTTACACAACAATGAACCGCAGCACAAGGCACGGTTAGTTGCGCAGGGATTTACGCAGAGAGAAAATGTTCATTATGACTAAGTGTTTGCACCAGCAGTAAGAGGTGAGACCATAAGGCTAGCATTGACTTTAGCAGCTGCACGGTTATACCATATATCATTTTGATATCACCACTGCATATTTAAATGCAGAGTTAGAAGAAGACATAAGTATGGCACAAGCCCCAGGTTATGAAACTAAGCACCCTGGATATGTATATAAATTAAATAAAGCCATATATGGGTTGAAACAGTCAGCAAGAAACTGGAACCAGTGCTTAGATGCTGCTCTCAGAAGGTTAGGATTTAGAAGCAGCAAGGCAGATCCATGTTTATACACTGCAGAGTATAAGGGTGCAGAGTATTTGCTGTTAGCTTTTGTTGATGATCTTTGTTTTATTGCTAAGAATTGCTCCCAGGCTTACTCCTTTGCCAGGCTACTGGAAAAGAAGTTCCAATTAAAAAGCCTAGGAAAAATAAGGAATTACCTAGGTGTGGAGGATACGTGCTAAGCCAAACAAAGAAAATAAAACGGCTGTTAGAAAAGTATGATATGCTAGGATGTAACAGTGTATTAACTCCTATGACACCAAGCTTCCAGAATGATGTAGAAACAGAAAATGACTCAGAATGTATCCAAGAAGTGTACCAATCAGCTATAGGTAGCTTATTGTATTTATCCAGTGGTCAAGGCCAGCTATAACCAGTGCGGTTAGCATTTTGAGTCGGCACACTTCAGCACCCAAACAACAACACTGGCCGGGGATTAAAAGAATATTAAGGTATTTAAAAGGAACAATGGACCTAGGATTGAGGATAAGGCCATCTGGTGACTTATCATTACAATGCTATATAGATAGTGACTGGGCAAATCATATGCAGGACAGAAAATCAAACTCAGTGTTTGTGATATTGTTTGCCGGCACTGTAATTGGATGGAAATCCAGAAAACAACCTTCAGTAGCACTGTCAACTGCTGAAGCTGAATTCATAGCATTGTCCGAGGCATATTCTGAGATAACCTGGTCTGTTCAATTGCGAAGGAATGTACATGTCGATGTACAAGGAGCTGTACCAGTATTTGAAGACAATGTTGCATGTATAAAAAATGGCAACGGGAGAACGTATCGGAAGCAGAAGTAAACATGTAGATATAAAATATTGTAACGTCAGGGAGTCTGTAAAGGATAAACTGATAAAGTTACAGCATTGTTCCACTGACAATATAGCTGATATGTTAACTAAGCCTTTAAACGCAGGCAAGCATCAAGAGTATGTAAAAGCATTTGGGTTAACAGCTGTTCAGCTTTAAATGGGAGGAGTGTCAAGGTGATGATTTAAGAGCTGACCAGCTGATGCAATGATAGGAATGAGTCAGCAGGGTCTTTGGCTGTTGTCTCTTTAGGAGCCTGTGTAAAAAAGGGGAGGCTCTGCTAGTGTGTCTTTTTCTTTCTTTTCCCTTTCCTGCTGTATTTGCTGTTTGTTGGATTCTGCTCGTAGCACGTGTATGTATATTGTTCCTAGTGATACTTGTATAGCATTGTAGATATTGTAGATAAGCCACCATTTGTTACAAACCACTGTTGGCTGTGTCTGCTCCTGGGTTGTCGCACACGATAGGACTGTGCGTGCTCTGATATGGACACTAGCCATTCAGATACAAAACAGTGCAATAAATATACATGTAAATCACAGAGGTTTTACAATCTAGATTTGCACATATACAAGAATATCTTGTATAAACAACATCCCTTTATTCAGTAGATATTCAATGATGAATATCTTGGGCCCACTGGGAAAAACATCCTCATACCTCTTCAGTTACTCCTGTAATTCCTTCTTTGTGAAGGGTGACCCCAACATCCTGCACAGACAATTCTTGGTCCTTCAAGATCTTGGCAAGGATCTTGCGCTCCAATGTGCGTAGTTGCTCCTGTAATTCTTCATGCTGGACAAAAGGTTTTCCAGTTTTATCCTCTCTAGATCGGGACAGGAATTGGCTAAACCATGTCGGAAACTGAATTTCCATCTAAATCATTAAGAGAAGAACAGATTTGATGAACAGCTTATTCCTCCATCCCCACTCTTTGTATCATGTCTGGTTTTCTATCAAATGAGATAGCAAGTGTATTGTCCATTTCAGAAGAATCTCTGAATTATTGTGGTTTTTTTTTTAAAAAGAACAGATCCTCCTTAATCTGATACCTTCTGAAATATGTTTAGTCTCATCATCTGTAGGAAATGTCTTTGTTGACTGGGGATGTTGTCATGAATGGATTTTTTGATAATTTTTACAGTGATGGCTACTGTAACTCACTGCAGATTTAGTTAAAATGGTCTTAAAACCCAGGCACTCTAGAAAGTTTCCTAAATTTACCTGAGGAATTTCTTGCCTTTTCTGTAATACTGTTGAAGACCCGGCTGATCTATAAAATGTGGGCATGGCCTGTTCAGTTTATACTAACGGAGATGGAATGGCATCTTAAATTACCAGAGAGTACAGAGAAATGAGGCGGGCATAGAGGGGGCAGGACCACAAGTGGAAGAATCTTTGAAACAAATTGATTTAAAAGTGGGAAACATATTAGGAAACTCACATCTTCTCGCATTTCCTTGATCTGCCCTGGAAGAGATTTCACTTGTCTTGACAAGGCCTTCTGATCAGAACCCAAAGTCACAAGTTCTTTTTTCAGATTTGATAGATGTTCCTTCGACTTATCCATTTCCTTTCGCAAAGTATTCATTAGGCCTTCTTTTGTGGAGCTTTGAAAGAGGAAAAAACAGAACAAATGCTGAGGTGCTACTTATAATCCAATGCAAATAAAAGGTATTTATCCACTTTTTTCAGTTGTGTTTATCAAAAGCTAGTTTAAGAGTATCAACTTTTAAACCTCTTAATCCTCAAATTATCAACAGTTTTCCAAACTGTGCATTTAATCTGTAATAATAATATCCTACACAGTAAATGGAATCCTTGGACAATTGCATATCATAGCAAGACAGCTGTTTGAAATACCCAATTTCAGTTCTGTTAATGAATTTTATGTCAGCTGTCCTGGGTGCTCTTGTTTATTGAAACAGCAAAGCAAAAATGTTTTAAATAAATGCATATAAATGGTATCTAGCTTTTTGTGGATAGGCAATCTACATCTTCCATAGGCTGTTGAACCCCAACTCCCAGGAGCACTGCTTGGATGGTTAACAACCCTGTAATTCAGCAATGTACAGAGATGCATTATCTTAAGTACATAGATACAAAATATGAGCAATCCCCAATTTACTAAAATATTTGGCTATGAACATATTTCTTTTGCAAAGAATTGGAGGACATACTCCCTTTTAAAAAAGAATTCTAAATTTCCATGTACTATTTTATTGCATGTATATTCTTACAACACTGCTTAGTAAACATAGCACAGAAACAAAAGTACCCTGCACAGATGTGATAAAATGTTCCTGCTTACTGTGCCTTCTTGAAATGATCTGAGGAATGGTAACTGCACAGGCAGAAAAGTTAAGTCAGACCTCCGTTAAAATAATCATCTAATAATCATTATCCTAAAATAATGGTTTGTGTAGAAATGTACTGAATTTTATGAGTGCTAAAAATGCTTTTATAGAATATCAATTCCTGCAAGGTATAAGAACATCCATGACTACTTTGTTCCTTTTCACCAGAAATAGGAACATGATTTGCTCATGGTGCTCGAATTACCTTTCCCACTGAGCTGTCTTCTCAAGCATCCGGGTCTCCACCTGCTGTGGGAGAAACACCAGTCAGCACAGGTAAGATTTTGTATCAGTTATGAGTTTTCAAGACTCTTAGAAATCTTAGGCAGATGATTAAAAGCCAAAATGAAGTAAAACAAAAAACAGTAAAAAAAACAAGAAAGCGGGGGGGATGAGTGATTGATCTTTTAGCTAGTTTTGCACCAATTCATATTCCTAAATGACTTATAGGACAACTTCCTGATATGCACACTTTTTAGATACAGGTTATCAAAAATAGATTATTGTTGCATTTGAGAAGGAGCTAGCAAATGCTAGTTACCCACCCAGTAAGACTAGACTCTCTAGAGGTTTAGGCTAAACCAGGAATAGGCTAAACCTGAAGTTTTGGCGCCTCAGACTATGAGCCCCATCTCCATATTGCACAGACCCTAGAGCAGCCTCCTGGTTTAATGGTTGAACATTTGCACTATGGTAAGCTACCAAAAGTCTGTTTAAATTATGGTAGAGTAGAACTGCAATGTCTGATGAGCTTCTAGTTAGGGTTCCAATACATATTTTGAGATTGGAGCTTAACATTCTTTGAGAAATTAGTGGCTATGTTTCACAATAATTCAAGTTTTTACAGTGCACCTTCCCTTTAGACCTAACTGGCCTCCTTGTTCTCTGACCTGGAGATGAAGATCTATGTCTGAGTGAAGCTTCTCTCTCATGGCTGACTCTTGCTGAGTCATCATCTCATTCAAAAGCACCAGGGTATTCTCATGTGACAGAGTGGCACCTTCTGTGTTCTTTCTTTTTTGGAATTCTACTATAGAAGCTGCAGTTTCCAGGGTCTCAAAACGTCTTTCCAGAGCCTGGAGCTGAGACAAAATCTGTTGCTGGGCCTTTTAATCAAGAGAAAAAAAGAATAAAATGCTGTTCTCATCCATAGTTTAACAATCTCCAGATTTATACATATAATCTCACTGATTTATACATATTCTTGTTTGATATTGATATCATACTGCACATTGTTATTGCTTATTGAAGGTGCATTAAATAGTTAAAATTTGTGGGATATCCTTGTAGATCAAATCAATATTATAAATTGTAAATAGAAGGATTTGAAGTTCAGATTATATTCTTTGGCTAAGACCATGGCAAAAACAATATTCAAACTTGGGGTCTCCTAAGTTATTTTTTTTAACCATTACACATCACCTTTCAGTCTGAAAGAATATACCAAAATAACTAAGCTGGTTAAGTGTCTATGTTACAATTATGACTTAGATGGAGAAATCTTTCTGATTCCTCTTAAAACACTGTCCATCTTCAGCAAATGTGAGAATTTTGCAATAGTTGATATCTAACATGACTATTCTCTACAAACACTCCTCTAAATCCATATAATACACACCTCAGAAAATATAGCAGTCTCTCCCATTTCATGGTCCTTCTTTGTGCCAGAAGGAAATAATTTCACTGTTCCCCAAGGAAACATAGGAGGTTGGAGCCCAAAGGGATAAAAATACCAGGCACCTAAAATAATTAGAAAAAAACATCAAGTAAAAAAATGATAATTGCAGAGTATATTCCAGAAGATTCCAAACAGGTTGGATGAGGGCTGGCAGACTGTATTCAATGAAACTCAAGTTATTGATCTCATAATTGTATAGTTCAGTGTTACACTCTGTATTTTTCAAGTTCTTGTTTGTTCAAACATAAGCTGATTTTAGGACCATGCCTTCAGAAAGGTATAACACGGATATATTTCTAGAAGAGAATAATTAGAAAAAGATCAGATACTGAAATAACTAATCCTGTCACCAGCAACAACATAAAGCTCCTTTTACTATCATACTGCTGATATACCATACATGCTGGCTAGGGAATTCTGGGAGTTGAAGTCCCTGCAGGTTAAGAAACACTGCTATATGAATGTAATTCTTCAAAGCCATTTTTAAAATTATATTTATACTTTTCTGGTCTTCCAAGGAAAGTGATTCTAGACATTAGATGTAGCTCCTCAAGAGTTATTGTAGATATTATCTGATCAAATGGAGCTGTGACTGCAATTGGAAAGGAGATACAACATAGAAGGAAGTAGCCATAGTATAGCACTCCTAAAAAAGAGATACCTTCAATAGTGATAGCACCAACCACTCTGGGAGGAAAAGCAGAATTCAGTCCTTCTGAGTTCAGCTTCCAGTTGTATCTGGAAATACCAAAGCCCTATAATTCTTAAGAAATTGGCCCAGATTCCTTCCACAATATTTTCTCCGTTGGATCCTCAGACTCATTCCCACATGTCTCTCTCAAAGAAGACGCCAACAACTTTTTTTTAAAAAGGGCTAGTCTTTTAAAAGTCAGCTTTAATACTTGATAGAATGAAGATATTATCAGACCCCGATATTTGATTCGTATTGTTGCAGAATAGCATTAGTTACAACATTGTTAACCATGTTTCTGAAGCTAAGCCAAGAATCTCTACGCTTTTTATCTCCAAGACTGGCAAGGTTTTGAACTTACTCGATTCCAATCTGAACCAATAAAACAGTTGTATCTCATTCACTGCTTGAGTGGTACAATTTTTTTTTATAGAGCAAGCAATTTTTAAAAGAAAAAAATAGGAGTACGTTAGAAAAAAGCTGTTTCCCTTCCCACATTTTTCCTTCCTTCCTCAACAGTTGCATAATGTAAGGCAAAAGTCTGCAGAAAGAATCACATGATGAAACGTAAGATCTACAAGAATACTACTTTCAAGGTGATGTCATCTCATACTTTCTAAGACAGAGGTCCCCAACCTTTTGGGCACCAGGGACCGGTCCCATGGAGAAAGGTTTTTCTGCGGATCGGAGAGTGCGTGGTTTTGCATGCTGCCTGCATCCCATGGATAGGACTTTGCTTGTTTGTGCAGACCAGTTGCTGGCATGCCACGAACTGGTATCGGTCCACAGACCGATGGTTCGGGACTCCTGTTCTAAGAGGTACAGAAAAAGGACAGACAAAGGCAAACTTGAAACTCACCATAACCAACAGAGCTCAGGAGCAAAAGCAGAAGCATAAACAACAGTATCTTCTTCAACACTGGATAGCTCCTGGGCACCAAACAACAGGAGAGAGAGAACAAACTGTTAACACAAGGCAAAATCACGCATTATAAGCAGAGTAGTGCACCTCAGCTTGCCTATAAAAATAGAACATGTGAAGTGAACCACAATGAAGTGAGGTTTACACCCCAACTTCATATTATTGGCATGATGAAGTCATATCAAATATAAGTGCTGCAGTTAATACTGGAAAGTAATCAAAACAGATAGATCTGGTTCACATATTGTACAGTGTTGTTTACTTAACCATACATATAATATACTAAGTTGTAAGCCACAGATTATATCTGCTAAACCAATGTGCAATGCGTTTAAGTAACTATAGTCTGTTTGTGTTGTTTTGACTTAAAGTGTGTTGGGTAAACTCAGCTATGGTTTGTAAACTATCGCTACATGGAATATGATTCAGTATTATATTAATCCAGCCAATCATGGTTTAATTGAATGGTGAAAAATTATTTAGCAAAATGTTTTAGCCCAATCATCAACCACAGTAGAATTGAGCCACTTCAAACTTTTAAGTCCATCCCATAGCTCTTAAGCATCTGCTGTTGGTTTGCATATGATAAGCATCTAGTTGGTAAGACAGTTATTAAGTGAAACAGGGCTGTAACAGAAAAACACACACACATTCTAAAATGCTGGTGAATTTGGGGATACACCAAGCTTTGCACCTGCAGGAATTTCTTCTATTTCCCTCTTTTTCAGCTACTTTTCCAGTCCATCCAGGAATCAAAGTTAGCCACATTTCTTTATATTTCAAATTCTATTCCCACTAACCGTGTTAAAATGAAGACATCCAGGAGAGAGGCTGTGGTTGTTAGACGATACCACATGGTCCCAATCCACCAGTATAACAAGCCAAAGAACCGTCCTGCAAAAAACCCAGAACAGCTTTTAAAAGAGCAACAGCTCAGCTTTCTTTCCATCTCTTCTCTTCCTCTACAGCACAATTTCTCAGAAGCCATACTTGCACATTCAATAGCAGAAAAGGTGATTTTAAAAAAACCACAAGATATTAATTACACATACTGTATATGCCCCTTGACTCCCAATGACTCTGGACAGTTTATAAATTATTCAAAACATTAAATAAAAATTTTCCAAGTTGAACTGCATTCTTGGACAAATTAATTTCAAAGAATGAATCTGAAGGATTAGAATTTTTACAGGTACTTGATTCTAAGCCTCTGGTTATCTCTATATCCCCTCCAAATGAACATTTTCAGCATTATTTTGAAGAAGTCCATATCAGATAACTTAGTACTGAAAATGCAATACAGAGACATAAACTCTGTTATATAGCTTCCTTTGTTAACTTGTGTAATAACTACTGTAATCAAATTTCTAACAACTCTTTTCCGTTTACCTGGGGCTGTAAGCACCAGCCAAAGAATGGAGCCTACTTTGGAAAAGACACTCTTGAACCCCAAACTGGATGTATTCTGGTCCATGGAAGAACCACCTGCATGAAGCAGAAGATAGTCAGCTAACAAGTCATCATTTTTTCCCCTTTCTCTGAACACTTCCACACATCTGTTTGCCCCAGTATGATAATGGCCCACGAACCATTTCTAGGGATATGTCTATATCTTACAACTTCTGTTTCAACATCCACCTTACGTTAAGCCTAACAACAAGTTAAGGTGCTCTTAAAGTAGTGATTTCCCCCACAATTCACCTCAAGGCATTGCATGCAGTTAATAGAGGGCACAGCTGATGCATATTCCATGGTCTGTGGCAAGAACGAAGGTGAATATACGTGGCCCAGGATAATGTTGCAGGATCCGATCTGGATCAGTCACTAGGAGCAGAGATTTAGCCTTCCGAGCTTTCAAACTCATGCTGGAATCCATCCTCAGGGAACTTCTCCCTAGCAGAGTGTGTGCTTTGGGCTATTCTGTGTGTGGTGTAAATATAAATATATATATGCACCATATAAGTACCACACACAGAGTAGCCCAAAGCACACACTCTGCTAGTTCCCTGAGGATGGATTCCAGCACAAGTCCGAAAGCTAAACTCTGGTCCTGATGACTGACCCAGATTGGATCCTGTGGTAAGAATCTTATATCTTCAGTTGCTTCTAGCAGTTTCCTGTGGGGCCACACCCCTTTTCTTTGGCCCTGATTTCTTTGCTCATACTGAAGTCCTGAAGTCTGCAGTGTTAAATTTCATTGGACAGTTGACCACTCATCACACTGCCACACGCACATATTTTGACTACCCAAAGTTTCTGGAGGCTTAAATAAAAATGAAACTGCATAATTTAGTATTAGAGGGCTTCATGTGATCTTTCTTTCTTTCTTTCTTTCTTTCTTTCTTTCTTTCTTTCTTTCTTTCTTCCTTCCTTCCTTCCTTCTTTCCTTTCTTCCTTCCCCTCCCCTCCCCTCCCCTCCCTTCCCTTCCCTTCCGGTCTGCTGTGTGCACATTAATCTCCAGAATCAAACATAAAGTGTTGCATTTGGCACATCAGCTTTGGATTAGTAAGTCAGTGAGTTGACTGGTCTACCTGCTGTGATGCCACACCTCAAAACCAAGTGTGTAATGGAACATTGGTTTTTGTAAGTAAAAGTCACATACACGAGATGGGCAACTATATAAATTCAATCAATCAATCACAGCAGCAACAGAGCATTCCTACTGCCTATTAAGAAACCAAATAAGGGAACAGAAATGCAGTGGAGAGGTACTATTGAAACAATCAGTCATGCCACACTTCAAGGTTCACAGGGAGGATTAACTCTGTACTGTTTTGGAGGCTGAGTTAGTCTGACATATGAAAGCAGGTTGTAGCCATGGTTGTTAATCTTTCCCCTGTATAAATTAAACTTATTCTTTGCCAACTGTATGGAGATGGTAAGTATTGACTACTGTCTCTGGATTACCAGTCTGCAGGTCAGTTTTACAACAGTTGTTTTTTAAAAAACAAACTAAAAATGAATATATAACTTCCTTATTTTTTTTTTAAAAAAACTATCAGACAAGCAATTTCCTGAGTGATGAATGGAGTAACAAGGACCTGCGGTGGAACCAAAAATCAGGTTTTAAGTATGCACAGCTTTCAGGCAAACTTCAATACGGGCAGTTCAAGGAGTTCCTCAGGCCTTTTGTTAGCTGATGGCTACCATTTTTAGCTGTAAATGATGTTAACGAATTCTATCCCCAAATTTTTCCTCCAGGAGTCCCGTCTGATTGCTTAGGCAAATAGCATTTCCTGATACCTGCATAGTCATCCTCAGAGGAATAACCAGATGAAGAACCATAGATGTCGTATGTCTTCCTATCTCCTAATCCATTGATTTTCTTACTGGACTCGATGCCTCCCGTACCTCTTCTCCTTCTCAATGAAAGATCCTCACCTGACATTACAAAATTTATTTTAAAAATAAACTCATTTTTTTATACATTTCCCAGCAAAAGCTTGTATGAAACTAGATACCATCGACCTTAGACAAGCTCAAATGAAGCATATCATTTAGTGAAAATTGCAGGAGAGTTTAAGATTAATGCCCTTGTGCCTTGAGTATATTTTTGGAATTCTACCCTCCCCTCCATGTCAATGTTTAATAACTGTTGTTAATGATACAGGTGATGGATTATATCATCTTCAAGAGCTACAATATTTTATATTAATTGGGTGGATATTTGAGAATTTCCACCAATCAGCATCCCCTGAACAGTCTTTCTTTTGCTGGATTTTCAGCACATGTCCCAACCCAATTCTCCCTCAGTTGGCTTTAATACTGTCTGGCATTCAAAATCCCACTGATTAATCCAGAGAAAACCATACAGGGCCTTTCAGGTATTGCTGTACTTCAACTTTCATCAGCCAGAACTAGTATTCCCACATGATTTGGCTGATATCCAATTGGAAAAAAATGATACAATGTCAGAAGTATATTGCCAGCATACAAGAAATAAATAATGAATGAACTCTCTCAAATCTCCTGGATAAATAGTGTAAATCACAACAAAGGACCCTGAGAGATCTCAAAGGCCAACAGATTTACTCCAAATGTTGTCTTCCAAGAGCATCAAATTGGAAATAGTTGGTCCAAGTCCCATGTAGGCCAGATGATGCAGAAGAATATTCTGACTTGGATATGAATTATGCCAACTACAGACCAGAGTTAATTGAAAGATTGGACAACAGGTGAAAAACAGTTGTACAACAGATTTGTACAATGACTAGAGTCAATAAGAATGAAAAGCTTATGTGGTCCTACAGATGTTGCAGATGCCAATTCTCATCAGCCCCAACTGGAATTGCTAGTCTAATTCAAAAACATCTGAAGGGCTTTGAGTTCCCAATTTGTTGCTTTGCAACTTATATTAATTTCTCCCAAGTAAGTATCCTACATATATTTTAGGACATGCAAGCTACAGAACATTTCAGAGAAATACTTACTCCAATAAGAACTGCTTTCCAATGGCTCATCAAAGGCCGCACTAGTTTTAAGAGAAAATCCTTTGTCATCAGTCAGATAAGACTCACTAATTACAGACTCACTGTAGTAGGAGGTAGTGTGGGGAGTAGAACTGATCCCTAGGCTAGGTGCAGGAGAGATACGTTTCACGCTGCTTGGTTTCCTTCTCAGAGTTCGGCTGCAGGAAAAGAAACCAGAAACGGCATATTGATAAGATAGTACATGTTAGATGAAGAATGGGCAAATGCATATGCATTTGTACACATGCATAAGTGCTCCTATTTAGAAATAGCACTAATAAACTCCTACCACTTAATAGAATCCACACCCCTAAGAGTAGAATTGAATGGGAAGGAGATAAGAAGAAAGAAAAGCCATCTTCTCCTAAGATATTTTAAGTTGGAACTTGATCACTCTAAACAAGTGGAGAAAATATCTTGTGGTACAAGGCTCAAATATAATTTGGATTTCTGGAAATTGCCATCCCATTGCATGTGGATGAGGCTGGATTGGAAAAGGTTACAGTGATGTAACAACTACATCTTTCTTTACCTAATGAGTTCTAACATAATTTCCTTTTAGCCTGCTTTGTATTTTGCCTTGTTTAATTCCAGGGTTGTAGTACTCTCTGTCAGTTCACCCAAACTACATATTGGGGGTGGGTGGGTTTCCACATAGCCACATGCAACTTCATTTATGGAACAGAACAACTGTAATAGGTTGGGCAAGTGAGGCCATTTCCTGTCCATGAACACTTTACAGCAAATTTCCCAACTGGGTCCCTTCAAATATGCTGAGACCAAAATTCCCAACAAGAAGATCCCAGTTTAGGAAACACTGCTCTATATTATAGCTAGGAGCTCAAGAAATAGCCAGTGAGGTGTTCATGCTTTTATAATGATTTGAACTGTGGTAATATGTGTCTGCCAGTGATTAATTTATAACACTATTCACTCGACTGGGGGCAGAACACAAGGATATAAGCTGTTGTGCCCCCTTATTTTTGGCCGTGAATGCAGGGTTGCCTGTTAGGATCGCAACCAAAGCCTTGGTTCAAGTCATACACCAAAAATACTACACAATATTTCTTTCTAGGAATGCATCTTTAATGATTTCACATTCCATAAACAGTAGTATACTGGGTTCCCTTTTGTGGTTATCTTGTTTCCTTATTAATTGTAAAGCCATTATTTTGTATTCGGAGTTTTCTGCTATGTAGCTGCATACGCAGTATTTGAGCAACATTCTACATAAGATTTATATAATGTTGTAGCTCCTGCTCTTTGCAAGAGACCAATGACTCATTGTAACCTGCTAGCTTTGGAATTAATAAAACAATCATTTGGATGCTCTCCAAACATTGGCATTTTTGGGGTGAATTTTCTACCACACTCCAAGGAGAGAATAAAATAACACAAGCAGCTTTTTCTGTGTATAACATTTTTCTTTAAAGTTCATGGGTATGGAGGAAGTGGGAGTAATACAGACAGGTGGTAACATCCTTTTCATCCACCCACACTTCTTTAACCAAGCGGAGACAATGTACCAACAGAGAGAATACTCAGTCTACTCTTTTTCCTGCCTGCTTATTCTGCAGCAACTATTGATTTCCAATGTGGTTAGCAGCTGTTTATGAGGAAGCAAGAAACAGAGCTGAAAAGGTTAAGTACAACTCTGGCAAATCAGATCAAAGGGAAATCTTGCCATTAGTGGTAAACAGAAGCCTGAAAGAAGGCTGTGGGGGCAATGCTCTCTTGGTTGATTGTTCAAAAGTCAGATACGATTTGCTCCAGAGATAGCAATATTTTTCCTCCTACAAATTAGTTTTTAAAAGTGAATATTTTTCCACCTATAAGTACTGCAGCAGTGTGCAGGCAGTGATGTTACTAGGCTGGACAAAGTCAAAATCTTTGATCCCTCTTCTCATTTTTTTAGGGGAGAGTGCTGTATTATTTTTAATGATGCACTAGGTTTCCTAGAGTCCTTTTTTAAGGTCACTCTACGCGAGACCTCTCTCCCAAAAATTGCAGCTCAGAATTTTTTCAGGGCTATTCTGAACATTAGTGGGGCTGCAAAAATGGGTTTTGAAGGGTGACAAGAGGTTCACAGGCTGCTTATTTTCCAGTTTCTCCTAAGAAGCAATTACAATTCCCAACTGATGGAGGGGTGGGAAGGATTGAGCCTCTCCCCCCCCCATGTTTCATTATGGCTACTTGTAAGAAAAGCAAGTATTTGTGCATTTTTGTACTAAAACTAGCCCTATGAGACCAAATTTGGCTTCTCCCCATGGCACCAACTCTCTTCTGTGCCTCTATCTACAGCTCTATTTATACAACCAAACATTTATTTATGGTTTTCTTTTGTCATTAGTTGTTCCCAGCAAGAAAATTCTAGACTATGACAAAGAAATTGCCTGCACTCTCTACAAATAATGTAACATTTTCATGAGAAAATATTTTTCTCCATTTACAATTCCCATTGCTATTTCAAATAGGACATAGTGGCATGAACAAGGGGCCATAATGTATAATAATCAATTCTTGTGGTATCAGCAATGATGATTAATTTAAGTCCCCTGCTGTAACATTTACAATGTTTATATATTTCTTTTTCCTTTCTCTTTTTAAAGAATCAAAGTATCTAATGGGAATGGGAGCTTTCCAGCTGCTCTAATGCAGCCTTCTCTATTCTGATGACTACAGGAGTGCTGGCTACAACTCCCACAATTCCAGGCAGACCAACTACAGATTGAATTAAATGGAAATTAAGGAATGGTATACCATCCAACCAGATTGGAGAAAACTGATTTAAAAAAGAAACTTGCAGATTAAAGTCAATTACATACTGGCAATTTGTTGTACTATGACTACTGTACTGAAATGGGTTACGAAGTGCCAGACGTAAAAAAAAAAAAAATCTTGAAAAGTCTTAAAACACCCATTATTTGTAAATATAAAAGGGACAAAGCAAATTGAGAAGCTACTTGGTGCAATCTTTAATGATGCACTTTGTTCTAGTTAGAGCCAGATTCGTCCTTGCTGCTACTTCACAATCCGATCATAACAGCTACAATTAACACAAGATAAATCTTCAGTACTGTACAGGAAAATCTCTTTATAAAGAGTGAGACAGAATTGTATAAATACAAAAATCAAAGCCTATTAAAATTAAATTTGTGAATTCAATCTGAGCTTAATTGAGTTCTATATTAATACTGAGACAACTATGAATATACTACAGTGCAAAATAGCTCTTCCTATTTCCACTTCATGCCACAGACCCTTCTCTATTCTATTGAATTTTAAATATTTTGAATTATAGTACTAATAATTATGGGAATTGTATCTGACATTGATAATGGATAACAAGTTGGAGATAATTGGGGTAAACAATCATATTCAAATTATGTAAAGCAACAATAATGAATTAATTTATCACTCAAAAGATGAAGAAATCCTGTAACTGATACACAGCATAGATGAGGGAATCTCCCTCTTCCTTCATTCTGACTTACCTGTTTGAATTCTCTATAAAGAGAGGCTGAGGTCCACTTAACAGAGAACTTCCTCCACTGATCCTATTGTTGCCATTATCCTCACTTTGATAATTGCGGTAAGTCCCACTAATGCGTTGGCTTCGTCGAGACATGACCAAAAAAGAGCTGCCACCACCCTTGTGTCAAGATTCTTAGAGGAAGCAACACAAAGAAGAAAACATCAGGACTTACATTAGATATAAGTATTCTGAAGATGGTTTATGATTGAACAGTTTTACTGAGTCCAGAAGAAAAGTTTACAAAGGCTAGCATTCTTTCTCCTATTGGTCAAGCCAATTTCTCTATAAAGGCTACCTAAATGAACTAGGAACTGGAATCTTGTTATTGCTCATGTTCCACTTTTCTGATCTGGACTTCTGAATCCTTAGCAAAACTCAGTTCCAAGAATCCCAGTAACCTGTTTCAAAGTGTACCATTATTCTAATGTATATTGCTCTTAGGTAGGGAAGTTCCCTTTATTTGAAGTAACTAATCTATATATTACTAAAACTCTTGACATTTAACTAGGCAAATTGGTGAGTCATAAGGCAACATTTTTTGAGCCAACTTACCTCAAATAGGCTAACTTACAGAAAGTGTCCAATATCTGCGACCTATGTGTTTTGAGGGAATGAAATTTGGGGAAATTGTGGCTGCTTCAGTGCTACTGGCTGCTACTGAGCTGCAACTGTGGTCACATGACTTTCATTTTCAACATCATGTGACAGTTTCCCAGCCAGTCTTGCAATTCCTCACTCCCCCACCCAGCAGCAGACACTTATCTGTGGAAAGGAAGGGCTCCATATACCCTTCCTAGCACATGCTACCGTCCTGCAGGCTCAACCTGTGCCATCCCCCTGCGTGTCTTCTTCAACCTGCATCACCCGCTGTGTGTTCCGAGATCCATGCAGCACCTCTTGGGCACCCCCATAGCCCACACACCTTCCCAACCCTAACCCTAACCCTTTTGTCGTCTCCAGGCACCCCCCAGGCAACCTTCGCAACCCATGCCATAGCCCCACACACTATGCCTGATTGCTGAGGCACCTCTCACACATGGTTATCCCCTTACATGCTTCATGACACATGCACACGCTCAAACACTGCACCCTTCTTGATTCACGGGGCATTTCTTACACACTCCCATGACCCCAATGCACAATTGCATAGGTACCTTTCCCAATCTACCCTATCCACCCATGCACCCTTGCTGACCAGCGTGGCATCTCTGGTGCACACCCACATAAGTTCCTAATCTGCATGACACCTCTCACACACTTTCATATATAATTCCTTACCTGCAGCCCCTCACCCTCCCACACACCCTCACTCATTCCTACACCTTGCAACAGCCACTTACTAGCCTGCTGGACTTGCAACTTCCTGTTGGTTTTCCCATTGACTTTCTCTCTGTAAGCCTCTTGCAAGCAAAATAAATGGGGGACCTGGCAAAAATCCTTGGGAGGGAAAGGAGGGAGGGAGGGAGGGAGGGAGGGAGGAAGTTTTCTGATGCTCTCTGACAACTTCCCACAAGGAGATTCACTAGGAAAGCCAGCAGGAAATCAGAAATTGCTCCCATTCCCACTGCTTTTTTGCTCACCTCTAGTCATTCGGTTTCTCTGTTTAGGTAAGAAAATATCTCTGAAACAATGACACAGCAGGGCATGGATTGTCTAGTAGCTACTAAGTCTGTGAAGAGCCATTTTGGTGTCATGGTTAAGGTATCAGACTAGAAACTGGGAGACCATAAGTTCTAGACTTGCCTTAGGCAAGAAGCTAGCTGAGCAACTTTGGACCAGTTACTGACTCTCAGCCCTAAGGAGCAAGTAATGATACACCATTACCGAAATCTTGCCCAGAAAAGTGTAGGGACTAGTCCAGACAGTCACCAAGAGTCAATACTGACTTGAAGGAAAAATAACCCATACAACTTCAGACTATGCAAATAATTTGAAAGACATGATTTAAAAAATGTGATAGAGCCAATGAAGTAACTTTTTTTGAAATACCAAGGCAAGCACATCTTTGCAAGACCTGAGTGACTACTTCAAATATTGTCTCAGTGCCTTCCTTTTTGGTAAATAAACAATAGTAACAACAGAAACAAAAATAATGGCAAACTACTTCAGTACAATCACCAAGAAACTAGCATAACAAACCAATATTTGTCTACATTTATCAGGATCTAAGCTTGATTGGAGGATTTATTTTTCTTCATTTCTTTTTTCTGTCAGAAGGCATTGGGGACTAATACCCAATGCTCTTGCACTGAGTTACATTGCAGGGTCACCTTGCAACTGCCACTGGCATGTGAGCTCAATTTCTAGCCTGCTGACAGATTCATGAGATACTCCCATCAGAGCATCATGAACAAAATGCATCTTGGCTGGAAACAGTAGAGCTTTTGGGCAAGGCAGAATACAGTACATATCCCAGCCAAGACACGGCTGGTCTGGAACGGAGTCAAGTACCACCCCCAGCAGCAAAAGCAACAACTCTATTTATACAGCATCAGCCACTCTGCAGATTTGCCTGCTGATGGGAAAAAACCCAAATAGCAGAAGGTCTGACCTTGTGCCTATCTTTCACTTCTTAGCTCCTTATACAGTTAAAAAACCTCCCTCCCTGCTCATTGCCATAGGCAAATGAAGTCAGAAGTTTGTTCGCTAGCAATTGTTTATCAACATTTACATCATTAATACTCTAATTATATTTCTATCATGCCTCAGCCTGCATTTCTACTCTTACAACACAACTGTTCTCCTGGGAAATGTTTCCAATGTTCAGCAAGTCATATGACATGCATGTACAGGAGGGTTTCCCTTGCTTAATCATAAGCCATGCTGCTGCCATTCTCCACATCCCCTCCTGTTCTTCATTATTCTCAGCACTCTACCTGGATTGCAAAAGTCCACACTAATTCTCAACCTTGGCATCTTGGAGATGTGTGGATTTCAATTAGGAAATTCTGGGAGTTAAAGTCCACACATCTTCAAGTTGCTACGGCTGAGAAACATTGCTTTGGACCATCACTATATCAAGACTCTTGAGTTATTCTTCTCTGCTGCACTAGTGGTGGTCAGGATTTTGTAGCCCAAATGTAGTAGCTAATTGTTAGTAGCTAGTAGCTATAATTATAGCTATAATTGTTGTTATAGCACATAATCCTTCTCATAATTTTAACCCCCCCCCCAAATATGTAGGCAGCAAAGAACAAAATCAAAGAAAAATTGTACCAAATTCCCAAGAGTAAAAGAAAGTACTAATGCCTCTTTTCATCTCAATTAAGATGCACACTTATCCCTAGGCAACTCAACTGCAATCAAATATGTTACCCCAGGAGACAAATTGACCTCCTTTCCTTCACATCTTTCAGATCTGTTCTTCTCCCCCTCTCCCCTTAACTTTTATGCTTCAACCTCTGAGAAAGAAAACTACTGAGGGCCTATGGAGCAAAAACTGCTCTACTGTTTTCAACAGTAAAGTCAATTTGCTAAAATAGAACATTTTAAAGAAGACAAATTTGAGAGAAAGTGTAGTATAGTGTTCAGAAATTCAGACTGCATTTGGATTCTGTCTTGTATTCACAGGGTGGTGTCAAGCTGCTCCCACTTTCAATTTTGAACCCACCCACCCCCATATAGGAATAATAGTCCTCATCTGTTTTAGCACTTGAGCAATGCCATGTGCATTTTTTGGTCTAAAAAGAAAACAGGTTATGTGGTTTGGGAATGCAGAGTTAAAATTGCAAAAATCAGCATATCAGAAAAATATGAATATTTTTCACTGAGACTACATCATAGGGTTCTTTTGAGAGGTGAAAATCAGTGGGGTAAAAGTGATATGCAATATGTCACCACTAATCTCCTGGGAGTTTCATAACACTAAATAGAATAAATATCCCACATTTTCTTTCACTGGCTTAAACAGTACACAGGATTATTTCCCTGCATTTCCCTAAAAACAAAGTAATTCTTTCCCTCACAACAAGAATCCGGCAAAATAGGTTAGACTAGTGACTGAGTTGTAAATGAGCCAAGATCATTTAAGAGGAATTTGAATCTAGGTCTCTTTCGGGTAGAATTTCCAAATTAGGAGGCAAGTGTTTTCCTCCCACCAGCAAATTCTCCCTCCTTCTCTTTATAAACATGTCTAGAACTATTCATTTAACCCCATTCCTCGCTACTTCATAACTATAATTTTAACCACTTCTCAATTTACAAATATGAAGAAAGGCCAAGAGGAATGAAGGAAAAGAATGGTTAAGGCAGCAGCAAAACTGTCAAGCACTTTCCGTTGTTTCAGTTACAAATCAAACGTTCTGCCTCTCCTCGATCCACACGGCGGCCTGTCACTTTTCCACTGCAAGCACGTTCGTTGCACAACTTGCAAAATCCACGCAGGGAAACTTGCATAGGATCGGGGCGTATTTGTTTCGCTCGCGGTCTTCCCCCCACCCCTTCCTTTCCCGGTCCCTCCTCTTGATCTCCCATGAAAACTTCCAAGCTGCAGCTCGCCCCGCTTTTTAAGAAGAGCAACAAACGCAGCAACCAACCGCTTGCCGGAAGGAAGCGAAACCAGCGGAGCCTCGCTTTTGAAAAATAAAATAAGCAACCGCATTGCCAGAAAGGTAGAAATGCAGCCGCGATCTTCGAAGACGCCACAAGAAAAATGAGCGGTGGGGAAGACGGACCGCAACAAAACGTGGGACGAGCTCCATCATTCCCAGCCAATATCTCCCTGGACAAGCTCCATCATTCCCAGCCAATATCTCCCTCCCAAGCTCCATCATTCCCAGCCAATATCTCCCTGGGAGCCAATATCTCCCTCCCAAGCTCCATCATTCCCAGCCAATATCTCCCTGGGAGCCAATATCTCCCTCCCAAGCTCCATCATTCCCAGCCAATATCTCCCTCCCAAGCTCCATCATTCCCAGCCAATATCTCCCTCCCTTGTAATCCCTACCAACAATCTGGAAGGGGACGGGGCTGGAAATGGCTCGCCGCCTAGTATGTTTTGCAAACGCGAAAGAGCTCGGACCCCGCCAAGAGCGACGGAGGGTTGGGGGAAGTACCTACAGGGGTTCCCGTGCAGACAGAGGGGCAAAAAGCCAAGGAAGACCCACTCTCGCCAATGCTCTTTTGCCTTTTCCCTTCTTTAAGCGCGCGAAGTTACCTTTTACAACGGCTGCAGAAGAGAGAGACGCAAAAAAAGAACTCCAAACAAAAAGCACGAGCAACCCCCCCCCCCCAGCAGGCGAAGCTGGCGGGCTTTTTAAGGGATTTGATTAATCCCTGGAAATCGCCGTTGCCAACTCGGTCCGCTCGAAGCCTCGGCGAGCGCCCGCGCGCCAACAATAGAGCCTGCCGGGGCTCTCGCCCTCTTCTCCGGTGCCTGCGTGCGCCTGTCAAACCTCACAAGCATGAGCTTATTGGCAGGAGCCGCACCTGACCCGGGTTGTCAGTCATCTGCGACGCCCTGGGCCTATTGGTTGGTTTGAACAAGAAGCGCTCTCGGTTGGTCGCCTTTCCTTTTCCCCCCGCCCTTCCAGTCCGTTTTGTGGATTCGGTTGCCGGATTGCGCAAGAAGAAAAAGCTCCGGGGCGGTATAAACTGCAGCAGGGCTGGCTCCGCCCCCCGGTTAGGCGTGGCATAGAATAGGAAGAAAGGCCGGAAGGCGGGGCGCTCGTTCCCACTTTGGGAGGAGTTGCTCGGCCTGCGGGTGCGGTGCGTGTTGGGTGCACATGAAGAGGGTTAGTTTCAAGCATTGCTGGAACGTGCTGAGACAATCGTGTGTGTGAGTGAGTGAGTGAACGAGTGAATGAACTCTCGCCCGTACATGTTTCCTGCCCGCAAACACCTCGTGTTGTGATATGACAGGTTTACTGACTTTTGTACTGGGGTGTGATGATGAAAGGTGCCCAGTTCTTAGATTTGCTGAGGGCATGTCCTCCCCGCACTGGGTACGTGGAATAAGCCTTGCTACTAAGCCTAAAGTTTACCAGGCAGCAGTGCTAACTACCCTAATGTATGCTAGTGAGACCTGGACAGTGTACAGGAGGCACGTCAGGCAACTGAATTACTTCCACATGACTTGCCTTCGCAGAATTCTGAGGATCCGGTGGCAGGATAAGATACCAGATACAGATGTCCTCTCCAGAGCAGGCCTATCATCAGTTTACACTCTGTTG
>NW_015387540.1:22526-49676 GCF_001527695.2 Protobothrops mucrosquamatus
GACATATGAACACAGAAGGACAATCTTGGCACAAGAGAAGCGAGCACTCCGTAAAGCCAGAGCTGCAAATGCTGAAGCAATAGTGTCCACATTTCTCTGTTCAGTATGTGGCAGAACATTCCGTGCTAACATCGGTCTCATCAGCCATCTACGGACACACCGCTGATGGCCCATAATCCATAAGATGTCAAAGTCTTCACCAAAATCTATGGACAAACAACAACAACAACACTGCCCTCCATGGCTATTTAGGCTTAGGCTGGAGGAAAAGTTGAATGACGCTTATGAGGCTCCTTCTTGTGCTTCACTGTGCTAAGGAGTAATGGGGAACCTGCCTCCTGCATCATCTTGTGGCTCGCCTTAGCTCCTGTAACTTTTTAGCTAAGCAGCATTGTGGGTAGATAAAACTGTTGCTGTAAGCATTCATCTAAATTCATCCCACTTAGGGAGAGATGGTTTTCCCATCTGCAGTTGGTACTTTTTGACAACAAAATTGCCTTTCCCTTGGGTAGCCTACAGTAAGTATATAAGAACAGCATCATTCAGCAGGTGTATCGCTGTGGCAGAATAGGGATCATCTGTGAAGGACAGCATAGTTTATGCCAGCATGACTCTTAATTGCATAAGACTAACAGAGCTATAGCCATAGCAATATATTAGTGCACAATGAATATACATCAAATCGGAGATTTGTCAATTTTTGGCTTTTTCCAGATGTACTACCACTTGGCCTCAGTAGGCCAAACTTGAGGATGACCCTGTATTGAAGCTTAATTTTCAGTATAAGGTGAAAATTGCCTGTTGCACTACATAGGTGTGGCTATTATGGAAATTAAACACATATTTGTATCATATTCTGGATATTTATTTTCATCTTACACTCTTATTTAACAGGATCTAGAAAATCTGTTAACTGAAAAACTTGAAAAAGATATGAACACTGAGGCACAATTAATAAACATGATACAATCTTTTTAAAGTGAACACATTGCCCTGAATAAACCATAACACATTTGATTGTCATTTTCAGAAGAAAATATGCCCTTGGCTTCTTAACTCCTTTAAAGACCTAAAATATCATTAAAACAATTTATTATTCATTCATTTGTTATATTCTTGGAGAAATAAAAACAGTTGTACCTGAAATTCCCAATAAATTTGTCATACAGCTATTGACTAGTCTCAAACTGTAGTTACAATAGTACTTCTTCAATTGCTTTAAACAAAATTTCCACCCAAAAGACCATAAAACCAATTTATGGGCAGCCATGTTAAATCATTCATGTAACTGTGCATGCATGTTTTTCTTTGAATCCATCTATCCAAGGACAGAAGTAAGCAAGCTGTGTCTGTCAAGATGTTTTTAAACAGCAACCTTCATTAGCTGTCTCGTTGGCTGGTGCTTCTGGATGTTGTTAGCAGGTGTTGTACAAGAATATCTGGAGAACCATAGGTTACCTGCCCAATAAGAGTCTTTCCTGAGTCTACTCATTCCCCTCTATGGGTAGACTTCACATATCATATAAAGCATTTTCTCTTTATATATGAAAGATCTAAAATTTTATCCTTGGCATCACCAAGAAGGACTTGGGAAAAAAAACACTGGCAAGCTACTGCTAGTCAAGGTCAATAATATAGGCTGGATGGCTCATTATCAGCTTGTTATGTTCCTATACAACAGTTTATGTACTGTACAGAATAAATATATTCCCATTTAGTTGGTCATTACCTGAAGCAGAATGTTGCATAATACATTGAACTAATTATTCAAATAAACATTTATATGTTTTGCATACAGAAGATTCCACATTCACATCTTGCCCTTTCTAAAAAGACCATATGATAGAAAAACTTAGTAAGTAATAGGCCTTAGTAAGTAATATTGACTAGAAGTTGTCAGAAGTAGAGATAGCATTTTTCCTATCAAGAGCTGCAGAGGCAACCTCCTGAGTAACTTCAAGGAACTGGTGTCACAAGAGACACTGAACTCTCCCTAGCCTCCAATCCCTTTTTACTCCCGATACTCTTTTCTTTCTTAAGTGGCAGTCTGGAGGAATTGACTGAAAGTTGACATCATAATCTGAATTGATCTCTTGCACTGCACTTTGAAATTAGGTCTAGTGCTATGCATGATTGTTAAGGCAATAAGTCATCTAGACCCTATAAATGAACAAAGGGCCTGCTCTGGCAGTGGGCAATGTTCACAGTACCATATTGGAACTCAAGGAACTATAAATGTCCCCCTCCTCAATAAATAGCAATGGTAGATCTGAAATAATTTCTTCATGAGTAAACAGAAATAGCAGGTTGGGGATATTGTGTGTCTACTGTAGGTAAGATCACTATCACTTCTCTAGCTACACTAAACTAAAAATACTGCTTTCCTCTTAAGTCATCAACTATTACTTCTTTATGTCCATCTGCCCTCTTGCAGTTTTCTACCATAGCCAATATCTTTTTGAGTCGCCGATCCAGTGCTTCTAGATGAGCCTCTGATAAGACTGGAGACAGGGGATCTGAGGCTAATGATTCACGCATGACATCACTTAAACGATAAGGCTCAGTAGCAAGCAGTTGCAGCCGCAGGAAAGTTGACTTTTTAATACTGGAGACAGTAACAACAAGGAAAAAAAATATACATAGAAGAGAGAGAAAATATCATATTTAGTATTTCTATCAATGCAATTTAATTAAAATAAATATATATGGACTTGAAATACCAGTATGAATCAGGACAGTAATGAGAAGTCTTAGAACTATCAAGATGAAAAATATTTATAACAATTATGGAATTCAGTAAAGTAATGTAATTTCTGCACTGATTGCTAAGCTTGATAATAATTTTCTGCTATAGGTATTTGGGAAAAATCCATTCCTTATTATGACTTAACTGAATCAACCTTAATTTGGTGCTGTTTACAAAAGGTTCCCTGGTTCAGATTACAAACAAATGCATCCTCCTGTAGATTTAGAGTGGAAGTAGTTTGGCAGGCATTTTTCTACCCAGAGCATGTGCATTTTAACAGATTTCTGCCAGAAACATGGTTACATGCTCCTTTACATTCTGAATTGCCCTACGTCCAAATGTGTCAATTGGGACCTGCCATCAGTTTCAGATAATTCATACTTCAGAATTGGAAAGAGAGCTGGTTCATGGAACTACAGAACTGGGTAAAAGACAAAACTTGACTTTCAAAATTAATCTACGCATTAAGCCACCTTGCCCAATATGCAGCTCTTTAGATATATTAATCTTCAGCTTTTATAAGAGGATTTGAGGTTCACTCAGAAGTAAATACACAAATGTCACATCCTACGTACCATTGGATATTCCAACCTCTGATAATTTTCTTTTTTAACCTACATTCTGAGATGAATTAGATTTAGTATTTTCTAAATATGATTGTCATGTTGGGTGAAAATTATGGAGGTTATAGCCCAATATCTCTTGAGGACATTCTCTTTGAGAAAGACTGAATTAGGCCACCAGGGCCACAATATGATAGTTAATTGAGTACTAAATGTAGTTAATGGGCATGCCTTTTGTTATGTAAACAGTATCCAAATTGTTGGATATGAGATGGGTGGCAAATAAATCTCATAATTAAATAAAGAAGTTTGAGCAGTCTCAGCAGTAGTGGACTAGTGGTGAGAAACAGTTCAACAGAAATCACACCAGCTCCCACCGTACAATCTCCTGTTCTCCTGAACAAACTAAACAGAGGAGGATTTGGATGTGTGATGTCCTCCTACTACAAACACAGCACTTCTGAGAGGGCACCTTGACAATCTCATTTATGAGCAAGATCAGTTTTTCATTGCAGAAAACTGGACCTTTCTTAAACTATCCTAAATTATATTACCCTGGCAAGGGCAAATTTTGAGGGGCAAAAAAATTGTCCTTACATGCAGCACTGCCGAAGAGGAGTCAGAATAGACATTTCATCATGAGAATGTCTCCCAAACCTAAAAACAAGAACAAAAATAACAGATTAGGGCATAATTTGGGGGAGGAGTGATGCTATCCATTACAATTTCCCTGCTTTCACAAGAGAGAAGGTGGCATAAAACTGCATTCTATTCTTTAATTTTATCCCCACAACAATACTGAGGTATGCTGGACTAAAACTGAATAATCCTGTTACTTGAGAACTTGGATCTGGATTTCCCAGTCTAGTCCAACAGACTAATCAGTATATGATATGGGCTCATCTCAAGGGATTATTGTACACATTTCAAATGCTGCCACTGAAATAAAATGTGAAAATAAGGCACAGCTGGATAATGTAGCTATCTTATTCTATTACTAAGAAGAAAGAAATTATCCAGAGGCAAAACATGGTACAGTTGGTAGGAATTATTCTAACTATACTGCTTGTAGTGTTACATTTTATATAACATTACCTTTCTGTTAAATTTTAGAATAGTATTATCACTATAGTCTTAAAGTAAATTATAATTCTCCTTCTCATGTGTAAATAGTGCCAGTAGATAAGTATTCCTTTGCATTCAAATAATACTTGCCAAGTGCTGAGACTGCAGAGACTAGTTCACTGGATTCTAGCACAAGAGTACATTGCAACTGGCGCTTCCTTGTTCGAAATCCTTAACTTGTAAACTCTTGCTTTCAAAGACTATCCCACAATGGGAGGGGGGTTATTTGAATTAGTGCAGTACTGAGATAACCTTGGGGAAGGTTGGGCTGAGGTTAGCCCTGTTTTCAAAGATGCAGATCATTATATGTCAGAGTTCAAAAGCCTTCCAAAATCTCTTGCCCACCCTTAAGAAGATAGCAGCACTTTCTCACCCTCTGCCATTGTCCAGGTGAAGATAAAAAGTGTGGTTACTAAACTTTTCAAATGTCTCATAGTGATGCCTGTCCATATTTCCTGCAGTTAAAGAAAAAGCAGTGGAAGAAAATGTGTCACCAAAATTTGCCCATACCTGAACTATAAGGCCAAAAGTATACAGTACATTTGTTCTTTGAAAAATATGGATGCCAACTGTCACTCAGTTCTGTTTCTGACATGAATCTGTTCACACAGAGAATTGTCTTGAGAGTGACCAGGTTCTGAGGTGGCCATTAGAATATATAATATTGGAGTACACACATACACTGCTCTTCTGCCACTATCAGAAGTGTCAGAGTCTACATAGCTACCACGTAAACACAGGAATAGGTGTGATTTCTTCAATAAGTTACCAGTAGGTACAACAATATACAACATATATTTTGCTTAATGAATTGGAGCCCAAGATACAATTTCAAGCCTAACTTGGAGATAGCCAGCAAATAAATGCTAGAACAGGATGCTACCCATTACTGCACAAACATCACAAATGCACAGCTTTTGAGCAGATGCTAAGAACCACACCCCAAAATTGGGCAGGATAAATGTTTAGTTTAATTTTATCTTTTCATACTTAAAATTATAAGCTATGATGGCAAAACACAATGTCTGTACTTAATAATATATAAACTAAGTGCATGATGGAGTCCACATATCTACAAAAGATAATGTGCTTTCACCAAATATACTTTATTCTGCAAGATATAAAGAATATGGATTTTCCAAAGCCAAAGGTCATGTAGTATATAACCTGATTTATAGGGTGGGAGAGTGAATGTGTATGTGTATTCAAATAAATCCTTTTTTCTAAGCCTCTAACTGAGGAACATCACCAAGCTAGATTATCAGTATTTGAATAGATTATATTATCTTTTAAGATGTTATGTTTGTGCTTCTGCTGCCCGCTAATCAAATAGGTTAGTCTGATTGGTCAGTTAAACATTGTAATAACAATACATAATAAGCAGCTGCATTTTTGGATCAAAAATTGGGAATAGATGGGGTAACCAATCCTCTAAATCAGGGGTGTCAAACTGCCGGCCCGTGGGCTGGTTGCATCATCCGGAGGCCGCGCCCACCCCAGCTCCAGCAATGCGAGAAAAGTCTAAATATGTCGCGACACGTCACGTGACACAGTGAGTTTGATACCCATGCTCTAAATGCTTATACTGTATATTTCTATTGTTAAAATATGGGATATAGGGTATGAATATGAAAATATGCAGTGCTTCCACTAGAGGGTATAGTGAAACATGTTTGCTATTATAAGCCATAAAATAAACATTGCATGTTGAGCAGTATTTTGAATATGGGAGTTTTTAGCTAGCCACATTTTATCTGAATTTTTCTTACATGTATCCTGAAAACAATCAGCAAAGGTTTAAGTTTTGTTTCTATGTAAGTCTGAAAGGTGAGACTTCGTTTGCATATTAACCTGAAGCTGAGGAAAAGAGCAAAAATAAGTTACACTTTTGTGCTCTACAACATGGACAGTTTATCAAACCTGGAGAGCCATTGGCAATTGGTTGGACAGAACAGGGCTAAATCGGGCAACAATAGGCTTTGGTAAAAGGTGAATATAAGGCCCTTCAGTGAACTTTCTGAAATTATTCAGAAATTTATTTAAGATGCAGGCTTCTAAATTCCTTATTGTGACCAGTTTTAACTGGCATGAATTTAGTTCTTCTGAAGTGGGATAAATAACTGAGAAAACGAATATCCCCTTATGGAATAGTAAGGCACTGCTAAAAAAAACCAGGCCAAAACAAGGGACTCTGAGAAATGTTACAGAAGGAGCTTTTGTTTTCTTGTGAATTTCAGCACAATGTATTGCCAATGAAAGCCTATTCTAGAGAAGCTGGTGGGCAGCCAGTTTTACACAGACAGATCCTTTGTTTTATAAGATGCAGCGGGTCTTATGTTTAAGAAACTCTAGCATCCCAGTCTCCCTCCTACAAGCTGAGCTGAAACATCTGCAGTGGAAATGCCAGACAGAGACTGAACCAGAGGCATGATCTGGGGCCTTCTGCTCCTGCCTTTTGCTACCACTGATCCAGGTCTCTTGTCCCCAATATAAATTCATTAACTTACTCACCCATGAGAAAATCAAGCATGGTCATGTCAATGAGACTCAGAAGTCGGGCCGTGTTGTCATAGGGTGGTGTCTTTCGAACCTGAGCACAGTAATTTTCATTCAGTTCCCACCTGGGAAAAGTCAGCCATTGTGAAATATTATCTGCTAAACTTTTCTGCTAAACTTATCTGCTAAACTTTTCTGCTAAACTTATCTGCTAAACTTTTCTGCTAAACTTATCTGCTAATGTCTCTGTTCCAAAAGGCCTTAAAAATTCATTGCTTTGGACAGGCTTCTAATGGACGATCATTTACAGTAGTTCATTTTTAGTATTCTATCCATTTATCCAGTTTTCTCTCCCTGTTAGAATTCTAAACCACCACTGTTCTACACTTTCCGGTGGCATTTAAGAATATTTACCAACATAAAATACCTACGGTATGTTTTCAGATATAATTAAATTATTCTTCATTTTAATTTTATTTTTGTCTTTCTGTTTTAAACTGCTGGGGTGTATTGGTAAACAGTAGTACATGAAATCTTAATAGCAATAATGAATACATCTCATATTGGGAAAAAGAAGCAGCTTTGGTTGAACTCCTTCCTCACGTCACCTTACCCATTTTGTCATTTTGCAAATGTATGTTGTATGGGTACGGAGATTCTTTTGAGTTTGTTTGCATGATGCTGCAGTTACTTAAGCAAATACTTTGCTGTGTGAGCTGAACAGCAAATGACTCTTCTCTCTTTTTTCTCTCATGCAGATGCATATTAAGTGATGACACACAAATCAGAAATCTCTGAAGCATCTTTTCCTCTTTCTGCCAGTAAAATTACCATGAGAATAAGTCGCACAATAAAATTCTACTCCCTTTTCAATGTGCTGGCACTTCTCATTGCTTATAGGGTGAACCTTGATCCTGAGACCTTAAGAAAAGCAACAGAAATAGAGAAAGTGGCATGCTTTCTCTGAAATACAATATATTTTTGTGACATGAGTCTTTTCCAGCAGTATGAAGCAGTATATCTCAACCTCTTAAAAGAAGATATTAATTCCCTCTTCTTCATTTCCAGAAGATAGTGTCAAACAGGTGACAAATCAGAATTTATTCACACTATGGTAAATGGGAGAATATATGTTTCTGTTGATATCCATCTTCTGTCATGGTTATATGTTTACATTTTTTATTTTAGATTTCTGAATCTTTTTTAATATTGTATCTGAAGTTCAATATGTTTATATGTAGAAAAAATATAAAAAGCTATTTCCATTAGTTACTTGAGGCCCATACTAATCTTTTTTAAACAGAATCAGGTTCTCCAAATCACTAGTGATGAAGGAGCCATTGACTATTCTGCAGGTTTGGTGTTCTTTGTTCTCTTACCAGACTTTTCTTGTGGGCCTATGTGAGCATAAAAGCAAGGGGAATAAAAACAGTAAAACAGATGCAAAACAAATACGAGAAGGTAAAATAGTGATATCCAAATTGATGGGCTGATGGATACACTTTCATGGTTTGTACAGATTCTTTTATGTTTAGACTACATGCCTCACTTTCTCCTTTCTTTGACTGTCCTATTTCTCCAACCATTTCATTTGTCTCCACTCTATCTAGAATTTTCTTTTTGCCTATTAAATCTTTTTTTTAAACTGTACTGGCTTTTCTTTTCTCCTTTTGGATACTCACTCAGCTTTCTTGATCTTGGAATAGGAACGCCTCCAGGGACTCCGCCAAGACTGGCGTTCAGCTATCTCTTTGTCAGGCAACAAGGCTGCCATAGATCCCTCAAGCTGGTCAGGTTTGCCACACAAAGCATGTTCAGTAGAGCAATAGTAGGAGCACTCGCCAAAGAAACAGATGTTGCCAGCTGGTTGATCCAGGCAAAATGGAGGGAAGCAAAAGTTAGGGAACTGCAACACAGAGACATTTTTTCTATGATAGATCATGCCACCACCTGCCTTAAACAGATTTGAAGAGAGAAGGGAATAGTTTAAATTCCTGTCAGAGTTAATCTGTCTTTGCCTTCTCTAACTTGTTGCGTTTATTACAATGCAGTAATTGTAGGCGCCACACTAAATCTAGAGGCCAGTTTATTGGGAAAGATTTATACAATTACCTCCATAAATTTAAAGACACAATCATTCATTGTTTCCAAAGTTGGTGTCAAGAATGGGACAGGGAGATACGCACCTGGGGAGATGAAAAACGTTTTAAACAGTTTCTTATCTGTTGTAATGTCACGGATTTCGTTGCTTATGTTCACCAACCGTCCAGAAACTGGAGGAATTCTTCTAAAGTCCAGGATCCTGCATAGAAAAGGCAAATACAGCAGAAAAGTTTGAATAAAGAACAGACAGCTTAGCCTATACATTTATCATAAAGCCTACAATCAAACAATATCAATTAACTTTTTTCTAATAGTTGCATTAGCTATCACATTATGATGTGGGCCTCAAGCCTTGACCTGAGGTTTGCCTTCTAGCTTAGCAAACTGCTATGGACTGGATGCATTGAAGGGTATCTTGAATTACCTTCTGCCCCTTTATGGAACTCTTGGTGGAGGATTCCTTGATGGATTGCCTCTTACTTTGTGAGGTTTGGATTGTAACCACAATGCTCTGAATGAATTAGAACCCTCATCTAAATTTCTTATGATGCTCTGTTGCTCTGAAATTTAATTGGGGCTTCCCAGCTGGTTAGTGAGACCTGGGGCAAAGGTGTGGTAAATCCTGCTAGATGTTGGATTGTACCTCTCAAGGATAGTTTTTACTGATGCTAATCTGAACCCAGTGATGGCTAAGCTTTAAAATGGCCAGGCCCCATATAAACATGAAATGCTTAGTCAGGTATGCAATACCTTCTGTCACAACCAGAACCCTGGATACCCCAAGCAGAGGTAGAGTTTCAGAATGGCTACCAATAATTTTGTCATGGTCTCAACACACTAACTCAAATGATGAAAACTTGTGGCCTTCTAGAAGTTCTAGGATTCCTGTTTCCTTTAAGTAAACATCCTGTATTCAGATTTATTTCCCCACAAAATCTAAAAGGGTATAGATTATCCAACCCTGTTCTATAACTTGTTGTATGCCTGGATCTTATATCAGCTGAAATCACTATTTTGATTGATTATGTGCCTTTAAGTCATTTTCATCTCCTAGCAATCACATAAATAGATTTTCTCCATGATCTGTCCTAATCTAGTCTTCCAAGTTTTCCAACACTGCAGTCATTGCCATTGTAACTGAATCCACCACCTTGCTGCTATCACCTTCTTCTTCTCCTCTTTCCTTTCACTTTTCCCAGAATTAGACCCTTCTCCAGAAATCCAGTTTTTCACATACAGTAATATGTCCAAAGTAAGATAATTTGAGTCTGGTCATTTGATCCTTGAGTGAGAACACTTGCTTGATCTGTTCAGTGATCCATTGATGTCCATGTTATTTTCAGGTGTCTTCTCAAACATCAGCATTTTAAAGCATCAGGCTGGTTATATTGTTATTTTTATTATGATGCATATCTCACCATTCTTTCTGCTCACATTCAGGGCAGGAAGTTGTTGTCTACTAGCTCAGCCTTACCTACTCTGATAACAACAGCTCGAAAGAGTCTAAGTAGAGTTATTTCCCTGTACTACTGGGATTATTTTGCAACAGAAAATGCCAAAAGCCGAGTCTATCTACAGACAAACAGTATATTCTATGATTAAACTATGGTATTTTTTTTTACTAACACCTCTTGAAAACAGAGCATAGATGTATTTTGAACAAGAGAATTAGACTGAACTTACCTGTCCAAGTGGAAAGCTGCTATTTCTGCATTGTGCCGCTCAAAGTCTGAAAAGTAAAAGAAGTCTGCTGAAGTCTCCTGGTCTCGGGTTTGCCTAGGAAGGCAGAGAGAAGAGTAGAATGGGATTATCAGAAACAAGTTTCCCCAAGGTGTACTTCATCCAGCTCTCAGAATTCCCCAACAGTTTGGCATTACTGAGAATTCTGGGAAGATGTCAACATTTGGCAGATGCTCATATAGAAATTGTCAGAAAAATAAGTGTCTTGTGGCTGAAGTCAAAGCCGCATCTCCTTTCACCTGGGAGATCATTGTGCACATGAGATAAGAATGTGCAAGGTTCTTACAGCAAGTCAGATTTGCACCCATCATTGTGGTATTTTATAGCAGTAGTAACTCTTGTGACTGCAAGTAGTGATATTTTGTCAGTCTATCTGGAGATGTTGGAGACATTTTGCATGCATGCTCTGCAGAGCTACAATCTTTCAGCTGAATCTGTTCAAACAAACTAGCATCCAATTGATGCCGTTCAATTTTACCACTTTAAAGTATTTTTCTCAGTTCAAGCCTTTCCAAGAATTACAATGTTCATTATTTCCGAATGGGAAATCTTGGGATTGTGAATTCCAGTTTGAAAAACAACTAAGAACTTCAATTTAAACCTTTCACCAGCAGAGGTCGCACATCTCCATCAAAACCGGACTCTATTGATGAGGGCTGCAGTAGCTACAACTGCGCTAGGGTGGTAATAACGATAACTATTTTTTACTATTATAGCGCCATATGTAACCATCTTGTGGTATAAAATTTCAGAGCAATTTTAAGGATATTTCTATTAAATATTCAGTGCAATCAATCTGAACACTCATGAATAAGGCACTAATTTGGGGAAAGCAGGCATATTGATAGGGAACAGAAGTGCAAAATTGCTGTTGTTTTGCTAGGGTACAGGAATTACAACACGCTTTAAAGGGTTGTGAATGTTTTTTTTTTCTGGAGCTTTGAATATTTTTTGGTTCTAATTCTAATTAAAATATGACACTGCCTGCTAGTATTTTGAGTTATTTTCCTAGATGTTCCCAATACAATGAGAACCTGCCCATTTTTGAAAGAACACTTAAATTCCATCTTTAACTTGTAATCAGATTTGCAGATGTTAATGATTTATTATACTATTCCTGTCTAATTTTATTATCTCTGTGGCCATGACCTTTTTTCTGCAGATGAAACCCCATGAAAAATCCAGAGCAAGTCAATCCATTTCTGTTTCAATGCCAGCCTTATAAAATATACTACATGGAATATAGAAACAGACTGTCCCAGCAAAGGGGTACATGTATTATTTAGTTTTATTCCCTTTTGCCAAAAAATCAATATGGAGGCATCCTTGTAGTCAGCAGAAGATGTACTTGAGTTTTATATTTTGATGCTTACAGTTAAGTTGCTTCTGATGCAAGCTCAAAATTTACGTGAGAATTTTTATAAAATGTTTTATAGATGGCACTTGGATCCTTCAACTATGTCTCGTATTTATGTGAATTATGAATCCAAGTGTTGGAGGTGTGGACATCCAGATGCAACTTTTTTTCATATGTGGTGGACCTGTAAGGTTATTAAGGCCTTTTGGATACAATTGTGGTGGAACCTACAGCAAATCTTTAAAAAAAGGATTATTTTTCTCCCACAGCTGTTTCTCTTAGGTATTGTGCAAGATTTAGATGCAAAAGAAATAAATTTGATGCTTTACTGTATAACTGCAGCCCGTTTGCTGATAGCCCAAAATTGGAAGAGCCCAATTCTGCCTACAATGGAAGACTGGAGATTGAAAGTTTCGTATCTTGCTGAAATGGCAAAGATTTCGGGTTATTTGAAGAACTACTCGAATGAACAATTTTTATTAATATGGAGAAGATGGATTGTTTATATTCAAAAGAAGCATAGAGTGGTAGAATATAATCTAGGTTTTTAGATTTTCTTATTTTGTTTACTCTTTCTATCTTTTCATGTAGATTAAGATATTTTGTGGAGTTAGAGATATTAGTATTTGTTTACTTATATATGAATATTATCCTGGGATTAGGTTTGGGAAGTCCGGGGGGGGCGGGGGGGTTTTCTTGTTATTGTGTATTTATGTTTATGATTGTTTTTTTTCATGATGGAAAATAATAAAACTTCTTTGGAAAAAAAAAAGTTGCTTCTGATAGAATTATTGCATAGGTGTGTTTAGAAATACAGCCAATGGTACAAACTTCTTTTTCACTTGGGATACAGATGCCAATGCCAGGATTACCTTATCAGCTTGCTATACAAAGATGCTTTAACTATCAATTAATTTTCAAAGTACAGGTTTAATGTAAACCCATCAAGGATCGGTGCAATGCATGAAAAGATGCTTAGGGTCAGAATATTAATAAAGAGAACTCAGACTGAAATTCCCGAATTTTCAGCTAACAGCCTTTGGAATTGCACTCTCAGCATATCCAAACAAACCATTTTGGAGGAGATCACAATTAATGTATCAAGATGCCTTACTTCATAGGTTTGAAGAGAGCTTGGCCATGATTGGGAAAAGTCATGATAAGCTTCAGTTGAGTTCCTCCAGGCTTCTGGACTGAAATGACATTAACAAGCATTAGACTCATGAAGAGATTCAGATTGCTATATTTTTCATTTTATAGAAGAGAGTAAAACGATCCATTTATCTTATTCATTCAAAAAGAAGGATACCTCCTTGAAAAGTGTTTGTTGAATAAAAATCATGATCCTATACATGGTACAAGGTAAGCTTCTTTCTCAAACTTTTACTGTTTCATATCAAATTTCATCCTAAATATGATGTCTACCAAACTGGGTTTTGTGACCAATGGCTGTAGTGGTTTTATTACCACTTAGAGATTGCTTATCCTCTGTATGTGGTTCTGCAGTAATTTAATAATTGACCCCTAAATTTAATTTTTGATCTGACCACCTATTGTGCTAGGTCCTCTTATAGATATAACATCCAATAATTATTTAATACAAGTGTTTTTATGTTCTTCATTAGCTTCAAGTTTTTTATGCATTTTAGATTCAAAATCAAATTATTATTTCCCCAATCTTCAGCTTTCAGTATTTTTCTGTTAGAATTATTATAACAGAATACAGAGTATGTATACTATATATTATAATATGCTTTTCCACATGTTAAAGAGTAGCTATAGCTATCAAGCTGTTTAGCTCTGCTGTCATGTATGTCATGTGTGTATTTAAATTTAAAAAAATATTAAAAATAACAAAGAGAGAAACCTGGCTGTCTTTGTTTACACTGAGGATCTTGGCAAACTCCTGGTATGGGGGATGTAATTAATGAGCTTATCTGGTTCCCAAATTTCACTTTTGCAAATAAAATAGCCCAGAAACAAACTGCCAAACGTGAAGAGTTCATTTTCCCAGCAGGTGAAGGAGGAGGGGAGAAGATAAGATGTCAGGTTGCTTTAACACATCTAAATAAAACATTCAGTAAAACAAATAAACAGGGAAATCTAATCTGTTCAAGATATCATTACTTTGTACCCTTGGATTTCAGGCAAAATTTGTTAACAAAAAGTGTGGCTGTGGGCTACAAAAAGATAGTCCCTATCTTGGTTGGTTAATAAGTAGCTCATATGCAGAAGAGACCTCTCCCTGTTCTAGCACTCTTCTCTGTAGATGGTTTAACTGGGTTTATACTGAACTAAAGAAAGGAAACACTAGAAAAGCAAACACTAGAAAAGAGAAAACAGGATGAGGAAACAAACAATGAGTTAGTTGGAGCATCTGAAATGCTATGTAGTACCTGAACTGATAATTTTCTGTTTGGCCAAATCCTTCATCAAGTCATGGCGAGAGGGATCATGGCGGGCATACAGTTCATAGCGATTGATTCCAGCATAAAAGCTGAGCCAAGCAGGGTGAGCACTGTGGTTCTGAAGGCCTTCTGCACTGTTGCTTCTGATTCTGCAGATCCAACACACAAAAATCAAGCACTCTATTAAGTTATTATTACATCCTATATATGAATACTGAATTTACACACTGAGTTACAAGCAAAGCAAAGCTACAGTTTAAAGATATCAACATATTAACGCTATCCTGAATTATCTAGAAGTAACCCCTCCCCCAACATTATGAGAGCCTAGGTTTTTAAGAATAACTCAATGCATATGAAAGCCAACACCAGCTAAAGAACTGGCAGCCGTGACTTCACAGTTTTTGAACAAATAACAATAATAATTAAAGCTGACACATAAATAACAATAATAAAGCTGACATATAATATTCCAGACTTAGCAACTGTGGATAAGAAAGACAACAAAGTCCAGATAAGAGATGTGGCCCGCAAGCAAGTATTTTGTCTGGAATGCAACTTGCCTGCAAGGAAAAACCAATGGAACAACAACAACAACAACAACAAAATAGACATAGTAATAGAACATGAAGAAGCTAAAGTGCTCTGGGACTTTAGAATTCAAATAGACAAGCATTTATTTGTTTGTTTCCTGTCTTGATTATTTTTATCAATAATTCAAGTAGTGGACATTCCTAATATGTCTTCCTCTTATCTTTCCCAGAACAACATCTGGAGACAGCAGAACAGAAGAGAAAGAAAGAGGTGAAGAAGCTTCTTGGATGAGAAGCGAAATGTCTTCAAAGAAAAACAAGCAAGTCCTGTTGCCTCGCGAAAAAGCATCTTTTGGAGAAGAGAAAGAACTATACAAAAATCACAAAATATAAAGACCTGCAAATAGTAGAACAACTGCAGCAAATGAAAGAAAAAACAATACCAATAGTAATTGGTGCCTTGGATACAAATCCAAAACATCTGGAGCACCACTCAAACAACATTGGCATTAATCAAATCATCATCAGTCAATTGCAAAAGGCAGTTTTGCTTAGAACAGTTTACATCATGTAATGATACTTCAATATTATTAAACAATAAAATTTGCCTATTCCAGGTTCTTGGGAAAGCCTTGATAGATAGACAAAAATGCCAGATCCAGGCTAAACATCTGGCTGACTGCAACCAGCCATAGTAATAATGTAGAATGAAGGGTCTAAACATTAGAATTGGAGTGATGGCCCATTTTAAAACCTAGTTCCATGGCCTAGCTTTCTGATTTCATTTTCTATTACAACCAGTCTTAAACCAGTATCTGGTTTATATAGTGCAGCCACATCCCACCGTTTCTACTGTAGAAGAGATAATCCTGTGCATTTGCATGTGCAGCTATATATTTGTATAGATAACTATGGTTGATGGAATCTCAGTTCTGGCCAGCATGCTGTATGTGGCCCCCTTTTTATAGCAACTACATTCATTTATTTGTTTGGATTATACTTTTTTAATTAAAAAATGAAATACTTTAGAAAACATTTGTATGTCAGTTTGGGTGGCATGTACATCAGGGAATGTAGCTATGGTAGTACAGACCAAGCTAGGGATGTCAGTGGATAGTATTTAATAGATGAGAGCTACAAAGGATGGGATAATGATGGAAATGAGCAAAATCATATCACAAAAGGGTGGAGTTTGGGGCTGTTTTTCCAGAGGAGAAAATACATACATACATACATACATACATACATACATACATACATACATACATACATACATACTTTTTTCTTCTAGTTTGTACTTTTCACATCAAATAGCACTGCTGTGTTTAGCAATGATGCTGTGTAGTGAAAAAATAAGGCTCAGCAGATCCTGCTGTAAGCAAATACATCATAAGTAGCATCATAATTGTCTATTAGAAAATTAATAGAGAAAAGAACTGGAAAGAGAGGAGAAGTGCAAGGATGTTGATTCATTCTGAATACAGAGGGGCATTTGGAAATCAGCATAATATACAGTGGTAAATTATAATAATATGATCACAACAACCTGTGGAAAATACTTCCCTCTGAATCTGGATCCTGGCATACATGCTTTCAGTACTGATTTTATATATTGTTCTTTGACGTTGTTATACAGGACTTAGGAAGTACTCATGGTATAAGAGCATTTCAGCTAGGATTACAATTCTTTCCATAATAGGTGGGCATTCTTATTTCAACAATGGCATAAAAGGGAGAAAGTGGGTCATGATAGGAGATTGTATGACAGAACTTCATCTGAATAAAAGGGCAACAATCAGTGATCTTCCCACCATCTCTTCCTCTTTCTCTCTCTCTTAGTCACACGTTCACTTAGCAACCATTTCACTTTATGACAAAGTTGCTTGAACTGATTACGATCACTAATGAGGAGAAGGTGATACTATATCACATGGGAGGTTATGCCTCAGGGAGGAGTCAGAATCAAATTACATAACATAATCTTAGTCTGGTTTCTTATCAACATAACCTACTGAGATTAAACCCTTCCAAAATGGGGAAAGAAAATATTATGCACTTAATAATAAAATCTGGGCAGGAATAGACACAAGCTTATCCAAGAAGGGACACACCAAACTGAGGGAGTCATCCAGAAGAAAAAGAGGATCTCTCACCGTTCATCACTATTTATGAAGAGGTTCATCTTTGGTTTGGTCCCAAATAGTTTGTCTTTCCTTACAACTTTTGGGATTGGGATCTTATACAGAGGATGATCAAAAAGAGCAGACAATTTAGATTTTATTTTCTGGTTGGGTTTTTCTTTGGTTTCCTGTTGCTTGATGTTGGCATCTTGGAGAGCCACATTGCTGAGGCCATCCACATGTGACACATCTTCTGTTGAGTGAAATCCTTTTTCCAGGGAGCTGTTACTGCTACTAAAATCCTGAAGATTCCTCAGATTCAGCTTATTTTGAGCTGCTAATATAGAACTAGATGATAAATGGTTCACGGTACCTGTTACTTTAGATAGACACCTGCAGGACTTATAATCAGCAGAGGGCACAAAATCCATCACAATGTGTATCAGGACAACCATAAGGAGAAAAAGAAGGGTGGCTTTGAGTTTCTTCTGGAACAAAAAAGGCAAGTAGCGTACCATCTTCTTGGATTCTTAGATACAGCAAGATGCAATGGAATATCACAAATTCACATGAAAATAGGAAAAAGTCTCTCTTCTTTTTCAGTCCTAATTGTAAGAATGCAGCAGTAAGAATAGTACTTCCAGAACTGTAATCCAGGGAGAAATGCAGAAATTCAACCTTTTCCAGGTAAAATAAACAATTAAACAACTATAATCTCTTCATTTATGTTATAACCATCCTTACTTATGAAAAAAAATAAAGCTACTTCTGCTACAAAAATTTCCTTCACCAAGTAATCCTCAGCAAGAAAAGGGAGAAAGAGCAATTGTCTATGAATTTTAACTATGTTGATAAGAGAAGAGCAGGTGGAGTCAAGGTTAATTTGAAGAGGCCAAACTCCAAATCAATAGTAGCAGATTAGCCAATCCGTAGGTCTCTTCAAATCATAGTGTCATGTAACAGCAGTTGTTAAAACTGTGCTATTGCAACATGATAACTTGCACTGGAACTTTTTGGCTGAAATATCTTTTATTTAAAAAAAAATAAAAAATAGATGAAGCTTGGGCTATCAAATGGCTGATGTATAGGTAAAGATGTAGGCACATATGGTCATTTCACAAATATTCATTATGGAAACATGTCACTTTGTTCCCACAATGTAAAAATAAAACATTTTTTTCACTGTCACAGGACAAACAATTACCCTACTAGTTTATTTCGGCCTGTGCATCTATATAAACATAAGCAAGGCTGGTTTGCTAGTCATTGTTGATTGGACTAGGCTCTACAGATCAATGGTCTAACTATGGGTGTGCAAACTTTTGGCTTGCCTGGGCCATACTGAGTGAAGAGCCATATATTAAATATATAATATAGTAATGTGTATAAATCACATGTTAAAATTTTATGATCTTATGGGGCTACATTACTAGCTGTCCAAGGTTGCATGTGACCCTTGGGCTACAGGTTGGACACCCCAGGTCTATACAATATGTTAAATTCTTTATGACCTTTATAGATTCATTTATATGATATTTTTGATATGAAGCTTGTAAATGTGAGTCCTTAATCCCTCTGAATTTTATATTCAAGGTATGTAGAAAAACATTGACTTAATGAACCTTTCAGGGAGAGTTATCTTTTTAATTCAGAATATCCATTAGATAATTTGCATGAATTTATATCATTACTGCAAATGGCATTATTTGCAGCTGTAACATCTTTTTAATAAGCATATCCTCAAATTTAATGAGCATTAATCATTAAACGAGGGTGTTTGAATTAAAATTGTCTTCATCATATCTGAAATCCATTAAACTGAGCCCTATTAAATCAAGGTTTCACTGTATAACTTTTAAAAAATCCTATATGCTCTGTGAAAACATAATTGTATATATTAGCTCTGGTGTATGTCAATGAAAATTCAGTCATCCAAACCAAGGTGTCTAAAGTTTGAATCATGGAACTGGACCAAACTTTGTTAATTTGTGATATTTCATTGTCATCCAAGCAACTTTATCAGTCAGAGCAAAATTAGTTAGGCAGAGAACCAGAGAGCCATTGGAATGTACCAACTCTTGCCACACTAACTTCAGGAGTTTCTTCTCAAAATGGCTTGCAATATGTCAATGAAGACTCAATAATCGATGCCATCAGACCATGATTATGGGAAAGGAATCCAGGCCATCTCCTCTGCAGAATGAGCAGGACTACCCTGCAAACATGGAAGAGCTTTTGAAATAACAAATAGTACATGTTTTATCAAAGGTACTTCTTTTCTTCAAAAGATAACTGGAGTGTTTTTTTCCTTGAGGAGAAAAAAGAAAACTTTTAGCTTCTCATCCAAGAAGTTCATCAGTTCTGATGGTGGGGGTGGGGGTGGGGGAAATAGAAGGATAGGTTCTACTAGGATAGTGGGGAGGGATGACAGAATTGAATATCTTTGCAGTCATCTGATTGTTAGCATTCTCTGAGAGCTGTTGAGGCCACTTGGGGGTTTATCTGTGCCCTCAGGATCACCTGAAAAAGGGTGCAATTGATTGTGGAATCTTCCTGGAACTGCTGCAAGGGCTGCGTTGTAAAGTGGAGATAGATGGTGTCTTATTCCTCCCCCTCTATTGAGGGAAGGGTGCTCAGTTCTAATATAGATGGAATCTTTTACCCCTCTTTCAAGCCAAATAGCTTGTTTCTTTGCTGTTCACTACACAGGTGTTGCTTTGAAAGGTTTTAAACCAGTGGTTCTCAACCTTTTTAATGCCGTGGCCCCAACCAGTCGTAAGTCGAGGACTAAACCGGTTGTAAGTCGAGGACTAAACCGGTCATAAGTCGAGGACTAAACCGGTCGTAAGTCGAGGACTACCCAACCGGTCGTAAGTCGAGGACTTTCCCTGCCCGGGAGTGCCGCGCATGCGTGGTTCCACCCCCTGCACCAGCCGAGGCGTAGATGGCAAGCGGCAGAGACGGAGCAAGCCGATCACCAGCTGGCCCAGCCCAAGGGAGGTAAGGCATCCGCTGGAAAAGGAGAAAAAAATGGCGGACAAAAAAAATGGTGGACAAAAAAAATGGCGGACAGCCTTGCTTGGCGACTCCCATGAAATGGTCGATCGACCCCAAATGGGGTCCCGACCCACAGGTTGAGAACCACTGTTTTAAACTAAAAAATTATGTATATTACTGAATTATTGGTTAACCCAGACAACACCTATAATGGTTTTGATTTATTAGGAGATACTGTACTATCAATTAGATGATTGAACATGGTGGAAAACAGATAACTTTTAGAAAACAGAGCAATATTATAATCAAATAGATAAGATGTATAACCAGAATATTAGACTTTAGTATGAAAAGGGAAAAATGGAGAAGTTGAGATAAGGGAAACGTTTGGTCACCTAAATATAAAATACTTGGAAATCATAAATAATAGTGTTACTTTGAATATGGATGGGAAATTAAAGCCTGAAAAAAATGCAATAACAGGACATTGATTGTATACAAGGATTAAGTGCAAACGCAATTAAGATACGTATAAGCTAAAAATTATTGATAAATATAATAAAGATGTTTTTATTTAGTTGATAACAATAAGAATTGTACCAGACTAATATGAGATAACAGATATTAATGGAAAAAGAGAGGAAATATCTGATGTTGTAATATGAGATTTATACTAAAGATTTATGTACACTATTGAACTATTAATTAACCCAGTCATCACGTTGCTTTTTAAATATCCAGTTGTAAAATGAGAAAATCAATAAAATATTATATATATTAATAAAAAAGGTCTTCAGTGTGATACATTGTTAGACAGCTGCAGCAGGCTGTGATGGCATACTCAGAATGAGCTTCTCAAAGGATTTCCCTCAGAATGGCATCTATAGGATGGCTATTTGCTTATCAGTCTGAGAAGCAACACTACAGCAACCAAAAAGGAGTCACACAGAAAAAATGTATACCATGAGAAGGAATAGCAGAGTCTCCTCATGGCTCAAGTGGTATTTTTCCATTTGCTTCAGGCCTTTTTGGATCACCCATCATATAATACACTAAGTGACAAACACCCACATAACATCATAACATATGGCAGTTTGTGAGTTGCCTGCCAGCAACTGAGCTTCCAAATTAAGTGACAGTGTAGAACTTTTTATGCTTGTGTCAGACATTCTTACTAAGGCTCTACAGGAGATGAACATCCAACATGCAAGAAATATCATTTTATCTAGAAATGCTCAGCCAGTTTCTCAAAAGTAGGCCACTTACGTCATACAGGTGAGCATTCATAATGTCACATCTGCTTCCTTTGCCACACACAAAAAGACCCCAAGCTGCTGAGAGAATGATGAGCTGTCTGCTCACTCATGTCCCGTGGTGCAGCTGTTGCCTAGTAACTGTCTCCAGCTAACATTTTCAGTTGCCCCAGATTCTGAGAACACTATATTTCATATCAAGGCCACAGTAAGCAAAGTAAGTTCTTTTTCTCCCTGAAGCTTTTCTGGAGAAACCACTTCTTTTTTCTGTATTTGTACACAAAACCTGTTGGGAATAGAATTTTCTGCTCAGAAAAAGGGAGAATTGGTGACTGATAAACATGAGGCAGGGCCTGGGCATGGAACATTTAGGGGCCATTTATCCAAATTGTGTCAAATTTGAGAGTCCCACAAGGCTCAAGAGAACTTTACACATTAGTTGGGATCATATTTTACATTAAGTTAGCTATGGAGAACATTGTTATGGCTGTAGGCTGCCTTTTTTGTTATGTCAAGAGCTGTGTTGGGCAGAGCAATGATGTAAAGAGGGAAGCACCATTTCACACATGTGGGGGCAGGATTATCTCTTTTTCTCTAGATTTGCAGAGGTAGGCCTTTTCTGTATATTTTTTTCTAAATTCTTTTTAAGCCAGAATGGTTGGTTTACATATCACCCTAAAACAAAACAAATCATATTATAGGTTAGTGTGAGAAGTAAGCATTACATTCTAAGTCAGTAGAATGAACTACAATCAAGGCAACCTGTTCTTTTTACCTATATAAGAGCTCCCAGACTGTGTGGACCTGACATCTATAAATCCTAAATCCATAAGAGATGCATTTGATTTGTGAGTGGAAAAGTGTTCTACCCACATTATTTCAAATGCACATCTTATTTCACATAGTTCAGAACTTATATGTAGTACTGAAAGGAGATTCTTGGCTGAAATTTGCTTCAATATGGACCCTGAGGAAAGCAAGGCATTCATCTCACATACAGTCACTGCATCAGGCTCACTTAATTGCCGAGAACTGAGGCAGGCTGTAGCAATCTCTTAGGACGGCCAAATATTCAACCTGGATGGGATATGTGCCAAAGCAAATGCACTTATGAACCAATTAGGACTTGCTTGTGGCTTTCTTGCACAATCATGTTCAAAATGTCATCATCTCCTGCAACTCCAGGGTAAATGTCATGCATTGTGCACTTTATCATATGCTTAAGTACCCAAGGAATTATTTCTAGGTGAAAATGTACAGAAAAGCAGTGTTTCTTTTCTTCACACTCCTGGGTAATGTAGAATAAAAGAACTTAACTTATAGCTTGACTGATAGACTTTATGCAGATTAGCATTATTTTTAATAAAACTGTAACCTGAAGGCAGACATTTGCAGCCTTCTCCAAGCTGGCACAGCCCTCCAACTTCCAGAATTCCCAGCCAGATTTAGATTTTGTTTGCTGAGACTTTAAGAAGCTATTAACCTCAGCACACCAGCACATTTATAGAATGTCAACCTGGAAAAGTAGTAGGATAGCTCTCTCTTTTTTCATAAGCTCAGTGGTCATACCACAAGGATGTTTTTTTCACTAAAGAAAGCTTTTTGATGGTCCTGTAGACCTTTTTCCATTGCAACTATAGGATATGTAAGTAACATTCTAGCCTCAGCAACAAAGCATTCAAATATCCTCCTTGCTGTGGAAACACAGCTGAACAATGGTTTTCCTTCAATGGCATGTAAAGTCATGACCTAGCCTTCAGCAGACATTTGCTTTGCTCTCTCTAGATTTTGCCTTCCAGTTAATCAAAATGGCAAACTTGGGGGAGAGAAAGGACTGAGTAGAATAAAATTTAACACAGCCTCCCAGAGTTAAGAAGAAATAATCATTGCCAAAATGTTTGTTGAGGCTGTACAGTAAAGATGCCAGTATTTTGACAAGATAAAGAAAATACCAATTACCGGTATATCAGATGAAGATTTAATAGGATGAAGCATGCCAAAAGGTAACAACCTGTGACAATTGCCAAGGTAATTAGGATATCAACAGCAGCAGCTACAGATAGCATTCTTATGAGTGGGTTTTGATGAAGAAAATGGAGACCAGCTAATACAGGCTGTTCTTGCTTGCTTGGTACAGGTCATTGCTACACCTCACATGATGATAACTGGTTACAGATAAGAGACAGGCAGAGCAGCCAAGAAATAGGTTGCTTAGATAAGCTCCTATTTAGGCATTAGAATTTCTGTGGGTCAACCTGACTACTAGATGGGTCACTATGACCAATGTACAAAAGAGCAAGCATTTTTATATATGTGTGAAAAGTATTAATTTTAATTTATTTTTGTAAAATTCCTAAAGTAGCTATAGTCAAAAATAGATTAAATGTAGTCAAAAATAGATTTAATGTTCAGAAAGCAAGGATTTCCAAGGCCTTATCTTATAATCAAACAGTATTGTTGTATTTTTCCTCCCTCTTTCTCATCTCAATATGTAATGTATTAATGGGATAAGCAGGGCTGGTAGCAGTGAGAAACAAAGAATGATATGTGGAATATTGATTGGATTTCTCTGAATGGGATAAATCATTGAAATGTCACTGAGGTAAATGGGATATTTCCACTGGTAGCTGGAAAGAAATTGGTCCTATAAAGGATGTTTTGAGCAACATGTTCTCTTGGTGATGGAACATTGAACATTATATCCAAAATACCCTTTAGTTTTTTTGAGTTTTCATTTCTTTTAAAAATATATATTTTATTGATTTTTAGCATAATCACCTTAATATTTGGTGAACAGCGTGTTGTCTGGGTTAGTATTTAAAAAACAATCAATAACAATTAATTTCTATAATTCTATAATCCATATAATGGCTTTGTTTGATTTTCTCTTCTTCCAATAATATTTTCTTTTGCCAACCTTAAGTTAATACAGTTCTTATTATTTGAATAAATGACAATTAAATATAGACACTTTTCTCATGTTTCTGCAAATAACAACCACAACAATATAAAGATTCTTTTCTAATTGATCGTCTTGGTTGCCTCGCCATAGATCCTGTTTACAGAATTCTTATTTAAATTTGTTTTCCCCACAATATTCGAAGCATTCTTACTGGTTAAGATTTTCTCAAAATTAGTTACACTTAAGTATTTAAGTCTTTTTTCTCATACAAGCCATCCCAACACTTTTACATTTCTCATATCTTAAAAAAAAGAAAGAAAGAAAAAAAAACCCAGAGAAAACATTTCTTTTATATAAACCATCCCAACAGTTTTATATATCTCATGTCAAAGAACAAAACACAAAGGAAAAAAGAAAGCAAAAATACTATGTCACTTGAGGGGTTCATCTCTCTTAAAGTAATCTTCATTTATATCCAAAATCTTTCTATTTCTTTAACCACATTCAAACAGATGTTTAATTTTTAAATATTTACCAAAATCCCATCATCTAATTTCTTAATTCTCACTTTAGCCTTTTTAAAAAAAATTTTTTTACCAAACATCTTTCCTGATTAATATGCTTCGCTGAATCAAAGAATCTTTCCATAATCTTAAAAATGTTGTTTCAGGTACAAAAGGCAAAACAGGTAAGATGTTTTTATAGGAAGTTTTCACCCCTTTGTATTCATTAAGAATCTTTTCCTTTCTATTTCTTGATTTTATTTATCATGTTTGTCTCTCAAGTTCTTGTAGTTCTCCTGGCAGTGTTGTTATCCCCTTCAAAGCATGGCTCTACATATAATAGTTTTCAGAGAGATATCAAGTCACCTGTTCAGAAGAAAAATTGTTTGATTCTTTTATTGCTCCCAGAAAACTAGGTTAAGTTGTTTACAGCACAATTACAATGGCCTTTTCTATAACAGCAACACTTGCTTCTTAGAGAGAAGCACCCTAACACTCATCTTTTACTAAGTTGAGAATGGATGTTAACAATCAAACTGTTCACAGGAAATTTATATAATGTTCTGTTAGCTTTAAATGATATTTGTTTTTTTCTAATTCTGAACTAAATCATGTACCCAGGTCTTTTGAGACATAAATTGAAATCTGTTTATGTACTTCCCTAACACTGATGCATGTACATACAATTCTGAGTAAATTTCTCAAACATTTATGTATACACACATACACACTCTTCATTCTCCAAATTCAAAAAAGTGATGTAGAAAATACAGTTAGGACCATTCTATTCATCAAACACCAGAGTGTCTGCAATAAACAAAAAAACAAACAAACCAAGCTGGCTCAGCAGTTGTGTAGTTGCAACTGCACACTGACTTTTTAAAATGTCCTCACAGACCTCTTGATCAAATACCAGTTGTGACAACATTATTAGACTCTATAGAATAGAAGTACAATTGTATTTAAAGTTTGAGACACTGGTTGTTTAGCTACAGCTTCTTCCTCCTCCAGTTTCTCAACAACATATTGGCATTGTGACACTCCCACTCTATCCCACATGCTATGCAAAATAGTTCTATTTGTGTGCCATGCGTTTCACAAACTATATCAATGCTCTGTAGGTGTAATGAGGAGGTGGAAGGGCAATTGCCTTAGCAACCATTCGTTGGGTCAAAATTTTCAAGCTGTCACACACATTTCTCACAACCAGACAGCTGTCATACAAGCAGAGAGAAATCAACTGCCTCCCTCCCCAAATCTGCTCTCAGGAAATGGGATTGACAGCAAGGAATAGCCACAAGTTGGGTTTAACTTTTTTCACACTATCTACGATATACAGCTTCATAAATTCAATCCCTCCTGCGATATTCTACCTTGAAACAATAGCCCAATAAGAGTCAAGCATCTTTTGAGCAATATTAAACCACTCACATAAATTTGCACACACTAAACGCAAAAATATTTTTCATGAAACCAGTATACAAATAAGAAACAGCCCAAAATTACTGAAAAAAACCTACTATTGTTAACTGATCCAAAAATACAACAAAAAGTCTGAGAAAAATCTGGGTGGGATGGGTTTCATCTAAAGAAAGATTCTTCACTTCATGAATGACTTCTGAAATAAAATCTTGATCAATCACTACATTTCTCTTGATCTCGTCTTATTTTTATTTGGAGACATTTTTAAAAAGAGTAGCATAAGTAGATTATCTGGCCCACTTCTTAAATGAAACAGCCAGAACTAAGAATCATCACCCATAATAAAGTAAAGGTATCAACTCCTCCCAAAGCCTGAACAAATATAGTGGGTGGGGAAAAAATAAGACCAACCACCAAGAAACCATGGAGCCACAGCAGATGTTTCCACCCAGCCACCATTTTCATTTTGTTGGTGGGATATTTTACCCTCCCAGACCTTTACTCAGATTTCTTCTAGCCTGTCTGAGTGCTGGAAATAAACACAAAGAACTTCAGTCACAGGAGACTGAATCTTCCCACCATGTCTTTTGTTTGTGCTGGACTAGTTAGGGCTGGGGGTGGTGTGGGGAAATGTAATAACAGTAGAGATATTATTATTATTTATTATTATTAAATTCAATTTATATCCCGCCCTTCTCCTTGCGGACTCAGGGCGGCTGACAATCGATTAAAATACACAAATAACAATTACAAAATTAAAATTAATTAAAAAGAAATATTTAAACGTAGTCAATTAAAATATAATTAAAACCCCTCTAAAAATTACCCTAGGCCAGTCCTGCAAGCTGGAATAACCAAGTCTTAAGGGCGCGGCGGAAGGAA
>NW_015387540.1:50075-53174 GCF_001527695.2 Protobothrops mucrosquamatus
AGACACCGGGTCATCACGTCAAGGGCTGCTGAGTCCTTCTGTTACTGAGTGATTTATTTAGGCAATAGAAAATAGATTGATATATACCAGCAATCATTTCTTATCATAAAGGTAGCCCTAAGGGAAGATGTCAATGGCTTTCTATTCCTTACAATTCCTGGTAATTGCAAGATGTTAAAGCTGTTAATAGATTTTGGGTGATTTCTAGTAGATTGGAAAAGGGTTTTGACTACCAATGTTTTAATAACAGCAATGACAAAGAACTGTTTTCCCCCACTGAAATCAAACTACAGGACTGAAACAATGACAATTTGATGTAACAAGCATTCATCTTTTGTGGAAACAGCTATACTGATGTCCTTCATTCTTAGTTATACATGGTTCAATTATGAAGGGGTTCAAGAAGGGAAAAAATCTGGGCTTCTTGTCTGGTGTAATAGGTTGTTTTTGAGTTTTGAATTTTACTTAATTTTACTTTGAGGTAAGCACCATACTGTCTATGTCTGTACTGTATGTGCAGATTAGTAAAATCAAACATCTAGAAGGCTCTCTTTAAATTGAGTGGATAGTTAACCAAATTGCAAATCTGCCATTTCACCTGGAGAAAGACAATAATTCCTGTCTTCAAAAAAGGGGGAACTAAGTAAATACACACCAATCAGCTTCACATCAACACTGGGCAAAACTCTATAACATATTATTAATCACTCAAATTATGAGTAGTTAGGGAAAAAAATCATTGGCAGGAGCCAGCATGGCTTTACCAAGAAGAAATCATGCCAAACCAGCCTGACTTTATTTTTCATAGGGTGACTAGTTTAACTGGCCATGAGAATGCAGTAGTCTTAGTTTTCATGGATTTCAGTAAATTATTTGACAGCATCTAATGAGATCTTATTTGGAGTATGGCAAAATTGTGGCTGGACTATACAGCCAGAGTTCACAGAGCAATCATATAAAGGTAGTTCTCGACTTACAACAGTTCATTTAGTGACTGTTTGAAGTTACAACATCACTGAAAAAGTGACTTATGACCATTTTTCACACTTATGACCATTGCAACATCCTCATGGTCATGCAACCAAGATTTGAATGCTTGGCAACTGGTTCATATTTATGACGGTTGCAGTGTCCCCAGATCATATGAGCATCTTTTGTTACCTTCTGACAAGCAAAGTCAATGGGTAAACCAGATTCACTTAACAACTGGATTACTAACTTATCAACTGCAATGATTCACCTAACAATTGTGACAAGAAAAGTCGTAAAATGGGGCAAAACTCACTTAACAAATGTCTCCCTTAGCAACATAAATTTTGGGCTCAATTATGGTCGTACATCGAAGACTACCTGTACAAAATGTATACATGCTGAAAGGTTGTGTCAAAGTCATTCATTTATTTAAATTATTTATGTAGCTGCCCATTTTATAACCAAGTCTGGGCAGCTCCCAATCAAATTTATAAAGGACTTGGGTAATGGGTTAAAAAGTATAGCATTATCAGATATAATGCTGTAAATATAGAAAGGTAGAAGAAAGATAGAAAGGAGAAATGGGAGAAAGAGAAGAGAAATAATACAGTAAATATGGAAAGATAGGACAAATAACAAACTTCATAGAGGACAATATTAAGATCTGGAAGATGAATTTTAACAAGAACAAATACAGAAAACTTATATTTTTGTGTGTATATTTATATTCCTCTTTCTCTTTCTCTCTCTGTATACACACATACCACTAACCACCAGATTCCAATTCACCCACCTACACATACACACACACACACACACAGAGAGAGAGAGAGAGAGAGAGAGAGAGAGAGAGAGACAGACAGACAGACAGACAGACAGACAGACAGACAGACAGACATATACATATTACACATATGTAAAGGTTTTGGATGGGGCAATTATATTGAGCAATAATACATGCACAGTTGCAAAAAGTTCCAGTGAGGAAATGGTGGATGGTGGGGGAAGCCAGTGTGTCTGTACAAAATGCTTAATGAAGATCTGAAACTGAAAAACAACACAAACAGGAAGTAAAAAGTAGGGGTAGTGGTGGTGGTGGTAAATCACTTAGAAGGAGAAATACAGGTAGCCAGAAACTGCAGAGAGGGTATCAGGAAAGCGGAAATTCAGAAAAAGCTGCCGTTGCTCAAGGTTGCTGTAAGAGTAAAAAGGGCTACTTAAAATAAAAGGAATAATTAACATAACAAATATTCAATAAAATTATACAAAAATGTGATTCCCCCCATTGAGCTATTCCACTCATGTTTTACCTAATCTCCTCCATCAAAAAATATGTCACATAATTGTGAAGAGTAAAATGAAAAGCAGTCTTGAAGCCTGAGATTTTTAAAAAAAACCCTTTCAATTCAGAGACTATCTATTTACTCTAAATTGATTTATGTATTCAGGTCCTCAAGCCTTCAAAACTATGGAATAAAATTGCTAATATTTTGTCCAAATTCTTATCTATTATCTGTAAGAAATCACAGAATTCCAAATTACTATAGGAGGATTACTTCATACCTAAGATATATAAGTAACATTTTTGGGAAAGGTTTTACAGAGCACCGGCTTTACAAAAAGAGTGTTCCAGGTGTTCAGTTTTGACAACTGGGAAGACAGGATTTCAGCAGACCTCACAAACCAGTAAAGAAATAGATTCATTAATGATAGTCTTGTAATTATGGATGTTTTCTTCTATCAGTAATGCCAATTAATGTATTTGAATATATTGGAAGTATTTGTATTTCACAAAATATGCTTTATATTGTACTTTGGGATTGCCTTCTAAATTTTTCATGAGCTTTACTGCTTTCATTTCCTGCTAGCATCTGCGGTTATTTTTATTCCGTCAAGATTACTGTCAGTGTTTTTCTGATTCTTTCTCAGTTGTACTTGTTTAGAATTACATATTAGTCATTTTATAATGTTTTACAGTAATGATTCAAAGAACGTTTGCCATTTGTACTGCCACAGTTAATGGAACATAATCTATGTAATGGAATTAGGGCTCCTCTCTTCCTTTTTAAAGGCAACCTCCTGAGCTTTCAATTGAACAATATCTTTGCACATGACACAGTTTCTATG
>NW_015387540.1:53780-156062 GCF_001527695.2 Protobothrops mucrosquamatus
GTTGTACTTGTTTAGAATTACATATTAGTCATTTTATAATGTTTTACAGTAATGATTCAAAGAACGTTTGCCATTTGTACTGCCACAGTTAATGGAACATAATCTATGTAATGGAATTAGGGCTCCTCTCTTCCTTTTTAAAGGCAACCTCCTGAGCTTTCAATTGAACAATATCTTTGCACATGACACAGTTTCTATGTGTTCAATAATATTTTTTGAACGAATTCCTGAACTGAATGTAAGTAATGCTCCTGAGAGATTTCTGAATGTACAAGCTGAAAAGATAGGCTAAAGTGATACCGTAATTCATACCTTTTACGAGACCTGAAATCTCAAAACATAACAAAAAGTAGATAAATAAATAAATGAGTCGCTTTGTCTACTTTTGAGGTAGCTCAGCTTTTTGATAGTTTTTTTTTATTTTTAATTGTTAATAAATATGATTTTTAAGTATTAATTGATTGTTTTAACTTGTAAGCCACCAACTTGTGCTTGTTGTGTGAGATGGGTGGCTATATAAATTAGACAGACAGACAGACAGACAGACAGACAGACAGACAGACAGACAGACAGACAGACAGACAGACAGATAGATAGATAGAGGCACTGCAATCTCTCTGCTATGGTTATGCAAACCTGTTCATTTTATGTAAAAAAAATTTTTTAAGTTTCTTCTTCTTTGATAATGTGCAAATGGCCACTGAGAAAAGTCTGTGGTTGGAAGTTTCTCCATTGGTTTCTATTTGATATTCCTGAACAAAAGGTAGCTTTTTAATTTCCAGTAATCTCTTGAATATAAATATTTATATTAACTGAGTGTTTTGGTATCCATCTGAAAATTTTCCATTTACTAAATTAATTATTTTTAAGAGGAGAAGGGTTTTGATGTGTATCATATTTTTCAGCTCTCTTTATATTTTCCTTTTAAAATCAAGATCACATTCACTTTCCTTTAGCATACTTTAGTAGGTTCCATGTGGAATTTAAACACTTCAATTTTTTGTTTTTTAAATCATTAATCTGCTCCATCTTATCCTCTCCGCCACTCTACAATCTTTGTAGAAATGCCACTTTTTCCTCATTGTTAGGCAATCTGTTGTTTTGTGTGAAACTTCTCACCTTGATAGATATTTATAATTTTCCTTTCAACTGTATAATTTTAATTACATTCTTTATATTATTCCTTTGTTTTTTTCTTGGGAAAATGTTTCTTTGATATCAATCAATTCTCCTTGCTTTCTTTTGTAGTTCTATTCTGGTGTAAAATAAACATTATCCTGTGTATGTAGGCTGCCCGGTTTGATCTGAAGGCATACTGTACCTCAACTGGTGGTTTTGATGCATTGTGAATTTCCTGAATACTGTGGTAGAACTGTATCGCTATACTGTAAAGGTATGTGGATCTTTCCCTACTTGCACCATAGCCACAGCATGCGGCTGACCCAGCAACATTTTTTCCTGCTATGTCCTTGTGACAATGCCATCATCTCATCCTCAGAGGCTCCTTGAAGTTCTCCTTGCTATTGTGGTCTGTAACAAGTCTTTTCCCCTTTAATAAAGCAGGATAATTTTGCTTTTGGTGTGGACTGACATGCCTCTCTGCAATTTGGTCTAAGAACTTGTCATGTGATCCTTGGGAAGGTGTGGAATCAACCCATAAATTTTAGGTGACATCATTCTCTAGGGACATTCTTCTGGGTCACTTAGATAGTCCAGTTCTTCTGAAACAGAGTATTATGAAATTTGGAAAAATTTGTACAATTGGTTAGAGATAAGGATCGCTGAGATGATTATCGATTGACTAGTTGATATCATAAGGACTTCTTATTAGTACCTACATTAGAGCACAACTGAAAGATATGTAAATATAATGTTGACGATTGAAAGATGGTTTATCAAAAATTTTACAGATGTTATACGCACAGTTTGTTACACTTTGTCCTGTTAAAGAATATATTTTAAGTTTCTCTTTTTCTTTCTGTAACATAAGGTAATACTAATAGCACTGTTGAAGCCAGGGAAGTTGAAGCATGTCCATTTTTGTTTTTAAAATGTACATTTAATAAAATTTGAAGAAAAAAAAAAGATAGTCCAGTTCTTTCAACCCAGGCTCTCCTCAGACCAACCAGTCCTGTGAGCTGATCCCTGGCTCAGAAACCTGGATTATCCCCAACAGCTACTAAAGAGGGTGAGTGGGAAATGAGGTAAAATGAGAGAGAGAGAGAGCACAAAGGCTATCTTCCTGTCACTGCATGGATGCACCCACCATTCCTCCAGAAATACCAAGCCACTATTTTAAACATAGCTTGAGTTAACTGCTGACAGATAAGCAGGTGGAATTGGTTGCAAGGTAAACTGGAAAGCAGTCTTCCCCCTCCTGCTTGTCAGACTATTTTTAAATGTGGGCTCTAGCATTCTTCGGTAAAAGTTTAAAATTGTGTTTAAAAAGAGCCCAACCACAATATGAGCCATCTTTCAAAAGAATGGTAAAATCATTGGGGCAATTGTACGGTATCCCACATCACACTCAACCCACCTGAGTTTTTCTCAGGTTTGCTGAAAAAGCACCTGGGATAAAGAATGGACACCTCCGGGACTTCCGGTGGCAGGCGATTTCGTCGGTCGCAGCTGTTTGCTGCCTCCCGCCTGTTTTGCGTAAAAGCCGGTTTGACAGCTAGCATCTGCTGTCAAACGGCTTGATACCTTTCCCCTGGGCATAAGGGGATAGGTGAGCTGCCCGGGGTAGGAGTTGAGTTCCCGAGTCGTCCTATATGGACGATGTAGGCGAGAANGTTGTACTTGTTTAGAATTACATATTAGTCATTTTATAATGTTTTACAGTAATGATTCAAAGAACGTTTGCCATTTGTACTGCCACAGTTAATGGAACATAATCTATGTAATGGAATTAGGGCTCCTCTCTTCCTTTTTAAAGGCAACCTCCTGAGCTTTCAATTGAACAATATCTTTGCACATGACACAGTTTCTATGCGTTCAATAATATTTTTTGAACGAATTCCTGAACTGAATGTAAGTAATGCTCCTGAGAGATTTCTGAATGTACAAGCTGAAAAGATAGGCTAAAGTGATACCGTAATTCATACCTTTTACGAGACCTGAAATCTCAAAACATAACAAAAAGTAGATAGATAAATAAATGAGTCGCTTTGTCTACTTTTGAGGTAGCTCAGCTTTTTGATAGTTTTTTTTTATTTTTAATTGTTAATAAATATGATTTTTAAGTATTAATTGATTGTTTTAACTTGTAAGCCACCAACTTGTGCTTGTTGTGTGAGATGGGTGGCTATATAAATTAGACAGACAGATAGAGGCACTGCAATCTCTCTGCTATGGTTATGCAAACCTGTTCATTTTATGTAAAAAAATTTTTTTAAGTTTCTTCTTCTTTGATAATGTGCAAATGGCCACTGAGAAAAGTCTGTGGTTGGAAGTTTCTCCATTGGTTTCTATTTGATATTCCTGAACAAAAGGTAGCTTTTTAATTTCCAGTAATCTCTTGAATATAAATATTTATATTAACTGAGTGTTTTGGTATCCATCTGAAAATTTTCCATTTACTAAATTAATTATTTTTAAGAGGAGAAGAGTTTTGATGTGTATCATATTTTTCAGCTCTCTTTATATTTTCCTTTTAAAATCAAGATCACATTCACTTTCCTTTAGCATACTTTAGTAGGTTCCATGTGGAATTTAAACACTTCAATTTTTTGTTTTTTAATCATTAATCTGCTCCATCTCATCCTCTCCGCCACTCTACAATCTTTGTAGAAATGCCACTTTTTCCTCATTGTTAGGCAATCTGTTGTTTTGTGTGAAACTTCTCACCTTGATAGATATTTATAATTTTCCTTTCAACTGTATAATTTTAATTACATTCTTTATATGATTCCTTTGTTTTTTTCTTGGGAAAATGTTTCTTTGATATCAATCAATTCTCCTTGCTTTCTTTTGTAGTTCTATTCTGGTGCAAAATAAACATTATCCTGTGTATGTAGGTTGCCCGGTTTGATCTGAAGGCATACTGTACCTCAACTGGTGGTTTTGATGCATTGTGAATTTCCTGAATACTGTGGTAGAACTGTATCGCTATACTGTAAAGGTATGTGGATCTTTCCCTACTTGCACCATAGCCACAGCATGCGGCTGACCCAGCAACATTTTTTCCTGCTATGTCCTTGTGACAATGCCATCATCTCATCCTCAGAGGCTCCTTGAAGTTCTCCTTGCTATTGTGGTCTGTAACAAGTCTTTTCCCCTTTAATAAAGCAGGATAATTTTGCTTTTGGTGTGGAGTGACATGCCTCTCTGCAATTTGGTCTAAGAACTTGTCATGTGATCCTTGGGAATGTGTGGAATCAACCCATACATTTTAGGTGACATCATTCTCTAGGGACATTCTTCTGGGTCACTCAGATAGTCCAATTATTTCAACCCAGGCTCTCCTCAGACCAACCAGTCCTGTGAGCTGATCCCTGGCTCAGAAACCTGGATTATCCCCAACAGCTACTAAAGAGGGTGAGTGGGAAATGAGGTAAAATGAGAGAGAGAGAGAGCACAAAGGCTATCTTCCTGTCACTGCATGGATGCACCCACCATTCCTCCAGAAATACCAAGCCACTATTTTAAACATAGCTTGATTTAACTGCTGACAGATAAGCAGGTGGAATTGGTTGCAAGGTAAACTGGAAAGAAGTCTTCCCCCTCCTGCTTGTCAGACTATTTTTAAATGTGGGCTCTAGCATTCTTCGGTAAAAGTTTAAAATTGTGTTTAAAAAGAGCCCAACCACAATATGAGCCATCTTTCAAAAGAATGGTAAAATCATTGGGGCAATTGTACGGTATCCCACATCACACTCAACCCACCTGAGTTTTTCTCAGGTTTGCTGAAAAAGCACCTGGGATAAAGAATGGACACCTCCGTTTCTGTTACCCCTCCTAGACTTGTCAGTGTGGAGATCAGCTGGCACAGCTAGCAGAAATGGAAAGAGAACCCTCTTGATCTACCAGATCTTTGATCCCAAAGAGATGATCCTTGGGGGTGGAGATCTGGCAGGTAAAAAGTTGTTCTTCTGATGCCCTTCCAGCTCTGGCAGCTGATTTAGGTTGGGAGGAGGAGCAGAAGAAAAAACATGTACATCCTCCACCTCTGGGTCAGCAACTAGGAACTCCACCTCCACTCTAGCCATCCATCAAAGCTTGTCTGCCTCATTACCATTAAAAAGACAGATGAGCTTTGTGGTTTTGTAGCGAAATGAACTGAATCTATAATTTTGCTTCTCTGCCACTTTAAGGATCTATCTCATCACCTGCTGACTGTCTCATTGGTAAATGGAAAACTCCATTTGCTCTTCTTCATTTAAATTACTACTCTGTGAAGATATGTATTGAATAATCATCTTCTTAATCTATTTTTGAAAATGTAGAACAACTCAGAGCTGAATTCATTCTTGAACCACATGGTAAAGCAGCAAACAAAACATCTCAGAAATTAATTAATGGTGGATGTATTACTTATGTTTTTGCTACATTTATATTATTCCATGCTTGCTACTATTATCAGTTAACAACAATGTGCATTTTTATTGTAAAAGACTTAAAATTAACTCAAATGTATAAGTTGTAGAACTTTTCATGTATGAGAGCTATTAATTAGAACAGTAGATTTAAAGCTGATTAGTCTCCAGCCGTAATTAGCTGATCTACAGCTAAGCTAAAAAGATTTTTAAAGCTCTATGTAAAAAATCAGGAAAATCTGTAATAAGGTGTAAGAATTAATAAACAATTATTAAAGAATTCAAATACATATACTAAAAATATTAAAATGTTAAAAAAATATATTTTTAAAAAAATGAAAATTATAAATAAAATTAAGGCAATTTTGAGTACATAGTAAAAAAATAATAATAAAGCAGCTGAAGATACAAGATTCTTGCCACAGGATCCAATCTGGGTCAGTCACCAGGAGCAGAGATTTAGCCTTCCGAGCGTTCAGACTGGGGCTGGAGCCCATCCTCAGAGAACTTCTCTCCAGCAGAGTGTGTGCTTTGGGCTATTCTGTGTGTGGCATTTATATGGTGCCTGTTGTGTGTGGCTTTTTAGATGTTGATTGGGTATTGATGGCTGGCTATTAAGTCTTTGGCTGTTGTTTCCTTGTGCTGCCACACACAAAAGGAATTTAATTCCTCTTACACAGTTGATATAGAATATAAAGCCAAGCTCTTGGGAGCAAATGGAAAGGCCTAGTAAATAATTGGTCTCTAGCATGAAAAAGTAACCACGAAGCAATTTTTCTATTATTAAGGATATTCAGAGCAAATAATACAATGACTCTGATTCAACAAATCAGCCATTTTTAAACGTTCGTATTTGACTTCATAATTGTAAATCAAAAGTTCTAAGGAAAAAAATAATCATATATTACATACTTCAGAGATTGTTTAAATAGGGCTGTCTACCAGTTTCATTATGCCGAACATGTAAAATGATGGAAAAGGCATCTAAATTTATGAGATGGAGCTGCCCCACTAGCGCTCCCTTTTGATTTAATATCCATACATTTATTAATATGATTTTGGAAAGAATAATACAGTTTAAGGAAATGAGTTTTTTTCAAAATCTAAACCAAAAAAGAGGTATCAATATATTAAGAAGTCTGGAGCACAGCAAGCAGATTACACTTTTGAAGACTGTGTCCTTCCAGTATTCAGTTTCCTCTTATGAACTGGCTTTCACAATGGAAAGACTGATTAGTCTTTCATGTGAGTAAGATTTAATGCTTTGTTTAAAACTGGTTCCTCTGTAAAGTTGTTTCCTGCCAGCCATAGACACTAGTGGATAAAGCCACTTTAAGCCATGGGGAAAGCCCACTTTGCCAGGAGCTATTTCTCTCTTAACACTGGTACTCAGAAGGTCTAATAATCTTATCTGTAAATTTATCGCACAAGGACTTGCAGCCCATCTAGATTACACCAAAATAACATATTGCTATCATGATACAAATATAATCTGTACATATTTACTTCCAGTGATAAGTTATTCTTTTAGGATTATGATATCATGATTTACCAGCTTTGCCTCTCTGTGGATGTCTGAGATTCAGAACTTTTGTGGGGTGAATTGGCAGAATTAATACCATTAAAGATAGCAATATTTTGTAGCGTGGAGTCATGTAAAGGGAATCTATGTGCTTCATTTACTGTACCTATGTTTACATATCAATTTTGTATTAATGTGTCATGCATGAGGATTTGAAGTATTGCAAATCTGCCATAAGAAGGTGAAAGCAGGAGATACAAAGCTTTATTCAAATGGAAATTCAATATTCAGATCCTGGTTTGTTATTACTCCTTATGTTATAAATAACTGCGTAGGTGGCCACTAGCTTTCTACTGCTCTGTGGATATTTCATTGATGGATTGCTTCCTAATGCTAAGTAGTATATGGCAAAAATACTGCTGGAAGCAATCTAGCATGCAACTTCTTCCCAAAAAGAAATTCTGCAGTGACTATGAATTTTATTATGATGAACCTTTTGTAGTATAACAGGATTCATAAATCAAGGAATTGATGTCTAAGAACTGAACTGATCAATATGATAAAGGAGGATTGGAATATTTTGAACTGAACTCTTAAATATATTTTTGAATATTCCATAATCATCATGGGATTGACTGTGTTGACTAGGAATTCTGGAAGCTGTGATATGAACATATGGAGAAGGCTTAATGAAAGAAGTCTCTATTATGGAAACATAGAAGCTATATTATATAAACTTAAATAATTCGTAAAACTAACCCAATATTGTATATTTGACAACAACTCTCTAATGTTATAAACTGGACTTGTTTTCTGATGTTTTCAATTAGGAGAAGCCTATGCAATTCTTCCCAAGCCTACTGTTGTAATCTGTAGGATATGAATCAAACATACAAGATTGCCATTTCTTGTCTTTTATCTCAGATTTAATTATCATGAACCCTCATGTTTCTGTTTACTTTGGTGCATTGCTGTAGAGGTTGTTTTTGAAGAAGCCAAAGAAGAGACAATGGGAGCAAACTGAATGAATGTTTATCCACAAGGGGTTTTGCATTTTGGGATGAACATTTGAAGTGTTGCATTACACTTTAATGAGTCCTGGAAAGAAGGTTCTTCTAAAATATTCAGAGCTGATAGGAGTTGGTTGAATGTAGTTAGAGTTATAGAGTGTTTGAAATTGGGGTTAGTTCATGTGAACTAGTGTACAAATGGTATGCAGGGGATGTATTTGAAACTTAAGCATGCTATGTGTTACTCTTCAAATATGGACCATTTGGCAATTCTTTTGTCCTGCATTCAAAGGTGGTTTCAGCAGTGGTGCTGGTGGTGGAAGAAGCTTGTATTGCTATTAATTTCATTTTTTTCCACATTTTTGAACCGCCTATTTTCTTTAAGTCCGGTATCATAATTAGATCTCTCTCTGATTATTTTTCAGCTCACTAGTGTCATATTCTCTGCCCCACCTTTCACTCCCTGGCAGAAAGGTAAGGTAAGGGCTTTTCCCCTAGGATTGGGTCCAGATGAATGGAGTCTCAATTGTTGTGTAGTAGCACATCTTAGTATGTTGCCATTTTATGATATTAATTTTTAAAGTATTGTTTTTGTAGTTGTAATTGACATTTGTACATTACCAAGAGTTTTTTTTGAGTTGCAATAAATACTGTAAATAAATATAAAATTGAATTGATCCAGTCCAGGTGACTAATAGGGTTCTAAAGGGAGCTTGAGACTTTCCTGAAAATTTGATAGGTAGTCTGACTGAATTACCTGTAGCCATTTGCAATGGACATGTGACACAGACCTTGGATGAGATTGTTCTGATGTAGTGTAGAAAGTATGGAAGATAACTTTGACAGAGACAGATCCCTTACTAAAGCAATGAGGAGAAAAACATAGCTTAAGTCCAAACCAAGCAGAAAGTATTTGTAAGCACCTTGGACAATTATCTCCTTAATTCACATGGGTATAAAAGGGGGAGAAAGCACAGCAAAATCAAACTTGTAAGATTTTGTTATTATAGCCACATTTAATAAAAATAGTTTTAGCCATGTGTTGAGTTGACTCTTGGTCTGGCCTCTCACTGTGCATCAATTCCAAAGGGTCCCTTGGTTCTTCAGTAAATAAAATTGCTCATTATTTTCTTGGAGTTGGACTCTGATGGGGCAAGTATGTTGAGATGATGGAAAGATGGGTTGTCTGGGTAGGTGAGGTGAGTTTGAACTTGCAACAAATGGAGTAGAACCTTTAGTTGATAAACCCAGCCATCTATGTATTAGATCAAAGGTTCTTTCAGTTAGAGAATGCCAGCCAGGAAATGATATGCAATAGTATCTACTGCTTTGAGGAATGGGTGCTAGGTCCTGCTTTGAAGGAAGTAGCAGTATGATCCTTTCTCAAGAAATCTTTGCAATTCTTTTCTATTCTGTAATCTGTAAAATGGGGGGAAGTTTTTGCGAAGGTGGTTGGATTTCAGACCAGTGCTAATATTGAATCAGCATTAGTTAGGCTTGTTTATGACTTTTGGCAGAGTTAGGATGAAGGTAGTACAATCTATTTGATCACTCAGTGACTTTCAATATGATGATATTGCAACAGAATTTCATTTTTAATGTGGGCCAGTGTGCTCACAGTAAAAATGACAATAAAGGTTATCTTTATCTTATCTTTATATTAAATAGATGGTATTCTTCTAGATCAGTTGGAGGGATTAGGACCTGGAAGCCTGATGTCTTGGTGGTTTTCCTCCTTTCTCTGTGGTTGACAGAAGAGAAAGTTCCAGCAAAGATCTCATTGATGTAGGATGTTTCAGGGATTATCCTTTTGCACTCCTGATTAACAACTATTCGAGATCACTGATTGAGATCATCCATCAGTTTGGGAACTGTTTTTTTTTCTCCTGAACTTTCTTTTTTAGGTTATGCATATTTATGTTTATTATTATCTTATTTTGTAAACCGCATAACATTGTGCTAGAATGGGGCTGCTTATAAATCTCATCAGTAAATCCCAGGTTTAACTCTACTTTTGATTAACCTTTCATTGAATGGAGCTCAGTCAATCACTCTCAGAATAATTTATTGTACTACCAGAATGTTTTTGTAAAAGAAAAAAATAGAGCAAATGTTGTATACTGTCTTGAATACCTAGAGGGATGGTGGGATACGAATTTAATTAAATCTTTAATATCTATAGACTCTAGAGTATTGTAAGTAATGCTCAGAGGCATTTTTCTTTCAAAGGCAGGTTTGGCCATGCTGGCAGAAGATATTGGAAACTGGAGGGCTTTAGGTCAGGAAGTTGAACAAGTTGCTACATGTTGAACAATCTTGATCAAGTTGGTTTGGCACATAGTAAGGAAATATTGAATGAATTGACACTATAGGTAAATTATAATTAGGCTTGCTCTCTTAGACAGAGATATTGTTACACTAAAATTAAAATGCTTGCTAAATTTTCTACTCCTTTCACCAATTACCTTTTATGTATATTCTTTCTTTGTTAACAGTGATAAAAATATTGTCCACCAGGCTCTAAAAATGGCTGTAACATGTAGTGCATCAGCTTCCTATTTAATGTATTCACCCATAAGAGAATCAAATATAAACATCAAATTTATTGTCAACTGTCAAATATACCCAAAAAACAAAAAAACCCAAACATATGATACATACATGTGTGCACGTATATCACATCCTTTTAAACAGCTATACAGGAGGAAGAGAGAAAGAGAAGAAGGTGATGGTTAAAGAACTTATTCTTTCCCACAGGCTTGGGATATTATGATCACAGTGTTTACAATTTGAACAGGATTGCTTCTCTTCCTATGCTCACTCCTTCCTCTGAATAGTTTGGTCCTCGTAGGCAATGAGACAATTTGAGGTTAATCTTTTTAGTGGTACAGATTAAAGATTGGCCTGTTGGATAATTCTTATAATTCATAGAGCAGGGTTACACTTTTGTATCATTACACTTATGCTGGGGAAAACTAGAGGCAAACTATCTCCATATAATATGATTCTGCAGTGTACACATGGTGAAAATAATGTTTATCTCCATTTCCTATGTAATAATGTACAAGTGGTTACACACTACATTAATCTTCCCAGTCTTAAATGTACAAGGCTACTTGTACAGTTAAGGAATGTGTGTCATAATTCCCACGTGTGCATCACATTATCCAACATACCAGGAGGACACCTAGTTGGAGAAAGCTATACTAGATTTTTATCCATTAAAAGAGAATCCTCACATATAACTCTCTCCTTAATGGTTGCCCATATAATATGAACAAGCCTTTTCTACCTTGTCTTCATTCACTCCATCTGATCAGAGAGAAACTAAAAGAGAAAGAATAAATACACATGTTTTGTATTGTCAAGTAGAAAGGTTTACGGTAGGGGAGGGAGCATAATACAAAAAAGAGCCAATGCAGTAGATTCAGAATTTCTAAAACAATTGTGTCATCTGGCACTCAAAGGTATACAAGTAAGCACTGCTGGTTGTATTTCACCATATGAGCAGATTCTACAGCTCTCCAGTGCCTCCCTCCATTTCTCTGGTACCATTTTTTAAAAACCTGGAATGCTGAAGATTTTTTCAGGTGTCATTATTTTGTCCCAGGAGAGGTACAATAAGAAGAAAAACCAGACTGAAATAAGAACAGCTAGTTCTCTGCTGGAAAGTGTGAAGAGCTGAATATTTTTAGGTTTGCAGATTTTAGTGCAGCATCCTGGGCTGTTTTTTTCCCCCTTTGGCTTTATCTAGAATTTAATATTAATTGTTAATAACCTAGCCAAGATCACATGATACATTTGTGAAAATATATTTAGAATAGATTCATGTGATCTAACCAAAAAATCTTTTCTTTGATTTCATATGAGGAAGTCAGTGTGGGGATAGTTGTGTCTTGTGGCTGAAATGGAGGACTTTCTTCACTCCCTAAAAAACAATACTAACATTATTTATATTACTAATACACTATACTAGTGTTCACCAGACTTTCCAGTCGTTGGGTTAGCTTGGAGTTTGGAGAGCATCAGATTGGAGAAGACTGACCTTTATCATTGTTTTGGAAGCCGCAAAGGCCCGTAAGGGTCTTGACTCTTGATTAGGACCAAAACCTGAAGGAACATTAAGTTCTAATATGTACGTGTTGCACTGAGATGGATTCATTTGTCATACTAATAGCAGGAGATGCCTTATTGAGCAAAGAAATTAAATCAGTACTTATCAAGAGAGAAAGGGAGCCTTTCTTGTTCAGGACAAATGACTTGGGAAATATGCAAATGTGTGACAATAATAAAGAAACTGTCCGATGCATTTTCCTTACTGACTGCAAATGCCTTTATCTCATTCAACCAGCCTACTTAGTAAAACAAACATACAAACGAACAACCAAAGATCTGATGTCTAAATTCAGGCCACTCTTTATATTTCACTTACGCTAGAGCATTCTGCCTGGCCACAAGTGATCTGAGAATCTGTTCTACACCTCCTTGCACACTTCTGACTGTGATAGCCAGTATGGTCTAGGTACCAGGCTAGAAACTGGGAGACGGTGAGTTCTAATGCTGCCTGAGGCATGAAAACCAACTAGGTGACTTTGGGCCAGTCTCCGCCCAATTCATCTCTCAGGGATATTGTGGGGAAAATAGGAGAGGAAGGAGTTATTTATTGAGTTATTTATATAAAATAATAATGGTGGAATAAATAAATAAATAAATAAATAAATAAATAAATGAAGCAGGAGAATCCAAACACTGCAGTAGAAGCCCTATTGTACTTTTAATATATCTTTAAAAGGAAGGATTAAACAAAACTCTAAAGTCTCACTTGCCAAAGTCAAAGAAAAATCAGAAAATCTTAGTCTCATATGTAGAGCACAACTCTGCCTACAGACTGTTGTTTCATTGTTCTCCCCTCTATAGCTTTTGCATCCCAACCACATGATGGGTGCATTCCTTGGTTGCCAAAATACAACCCATCCTTATTTGATTTTCAAAAGCTCCTTTAACTAAGGGCTGTCTGTCAAGTAAGACCCACAACCATATTTCCAGTGGCACACTTATAAGCTTAGCCATAAATATGTGAGCTAATAATGCAGTGGAGGAGAATGCCTACTGTAAGATCCAGTATGTATCAGGGGTAAGACCAATAGCAACGGTACCAGAACTTCTCAGTAAAATGTGGAGAATCTCTCTTGGTTGATATATAAAATACAGTAAATGAATTCATCTCATTGTCTAACAAGCTCCCTTTCCCAATTGCATCTCCTTGCCTATTGTGTTCCTCTGCAGTTTACAGAATTTTGCAGAATGTGGTATATTTATTGCAGTGGTGTAAGACTTTTTGTGATGGCATTTTTGGATAGCAGGATCAGGTTGTTAGACAATAGTGAGTGGTCCCAAATCCTATTTCCCAACAGGTTTCTAACTATTAAAAGCTTTCTATCATGAATCAACAATTCATCCAGTCAAATGGTTTGGCCAACTTTCTTTGACTTAGGCATCATTCAGGTATATAGATTTCAACTCTCAGAATCCTACAGTAAAAGCATGACTTTTACAGATAAATCTTTGAGCTGAAATTCAGAGGAGGAGAATGCATGGATAAAAAAGCTATCATAGAGCATAACATTTCATATCATACCACATCACATACCACATCACTTCAGACACGATGCTTTTTAATGAACACAATTCACACAATCAGCTGCATCACTGTGATGATGATAAACAAAATGAGCCAAAATGAGAGTCAGCCCTTAGAAGGGAAAGGTAGCCATGAAAGGGAAAACTAGGGTAGAAAAAGGCTTGACCAGGACTGCTCATATTCTGTGCTTACCACTTAGAACTTGCCCTTCTTAAAATCTGTCATTATGGCTTATAAGAAAGGTTTAAAAAACAGTTTGAAAATATATAACCTAGAGAAACAAAAAAAGATTGGCAGGGCAACACAGGAATTCAAGTAACTGATTAGGGAAATGATATCTCTGGTGTAAAAAAAAATCTGAACATCAAGCATAGGCCTTTGTGAAGTTAAGGAAACCTCTGGCACTTTTTGCTTAGTGATAATGCTTTACCTTACAAGGAAGACTATGAACTAAAGCTAGAAGAAAGATAAAACAGCTGAACATCCTGGTGAGGACATGCAGAAGTATATTGGGTTGTGTATTCTAGACCAGGGGTGTCAAACTGCCGGCCCACAGGCCGGTTTCATCACACCGAAGCCACGTCCACCCCTTTGCTGGCAATGCAAAAAGAGTTGCGATACGTCGCAACACATCACGTGATGTGGCAAGTTTGACACCCGTGTTCTAGACGGTCAGTAACTTATAGTGGGTAAATGTCAACATAGTGCTTTAATGCTTTTACAATCCCAATCAACAGAGTTCAAGTAGCATCACTGAAAGTATCAGCAATGGGACAGATTGGAAGTGTTGGAGATGCTAATTCTACCAACAATTTCCTACTGATACAGTTTTTATCCTTTCTCATACTGCTCTTCAGAGATTGGCTACTTTCCAACCACTTTAGCTTCCTTTGTCACTCACAAATGAATTAAAAAATATTTTACTGAAACAATGAAAAATAGTGTCATAATTTCATTTTTAAGTTTAGAAGGCTTCTTTGCATACATGTGCTCTCTCTCTTTCTCTCTCAAACACACACACACATAAACACACACACACACACACACACACACAACATCCCCCCTCTCCAGGCTGACTGTAAAAGGTTGCTGGATGGGGGAAAGGAACTGTTGTTCTTTCTTTCCCAAAGCAGATTGAAAGAAGGAAATGTGGCTTGCATGCTCCTTTCTTGTGGCAGGAACGAAAGACCTTTATGCCTTCATTTTTGCCTCACAGATTTCAAAACTTAATTTGGCTGCCCCTCCATGGACTTCAACCAACTTCTCATCCCACTGGACTTTGTTGCCTTGCAGCTGGCTGGTGCAGTTGGCCAGACCCACGATCTCTGCTGGCATCAGGACATGATCCCACATGTTGAACTGAGAAATTTCCCCAACGAACGCCTGAGTTGCATCGAATCTCCCTCCCAATGTATCCTGTGGCATCAAAATGGAGAAATGGGAAAACAAGCAAGGTAAATGGGAAAAATGGGTTAAAATGTTGAAGAAAAAAACTAGAAAATAGTAGGATAGAAAAATATTGTTACTGATGGTAACTATTAATTTTAGTGTAGAGGTTGCCAATTCTTCAGTTTCAAGGGCTGTGTTTCATATTTTGGAGGGATGAGGGAGTTAACGAATGACAGCGAATAGGGAAACCATACAGGGTAGGAAAAGCTATTTCATGCTCATGTTCCCTGGGTTTCAGGGACTCCAGTTTAAACCAAAAATCTTTTAATTTTCTAGATTTCAAGGCTGATGGGTTTTTCTTTGGGTCAAGAGAAGACTAATAGAGGATCTCTTAGACTCAAATTCTGCTTCTTTAGTTCAACTGCTAGTCAAGTTGCTTGAATATTGCTTTGGTCATTAATTTCCAAAATCATGTGGAGAAATCAGACTTACCTGTTCCTGGCCCAAGATCATCACTCCATGAGGTTTGATTGCATGCCAAGATGCTAGGTTATCACTGGCTCCACGCTCGACTCCGTCTTGATACACAGACCAAATGCCATCCCGAGTGATCCATGTAATGCAAATATGGTGCCATGTCCCATCCTTTAAAGTCATGGGCAGATGAGCCACCTTTCCAACAGAACAGAACAGAGAGTGCCTTAACAGCATAGTGCAAATAGATGTTTTGTAGATGCTTTTTTGTCCTTTCCTAAAATTGCCATACCCATCACTGTCACAGTTGGTTTCCCAAAAGTCTTTTAGTCTAGAATGACTTGTCTGAGTGCAGCCATTATGGCAACACATCAGACAGATAAAACTGAATGGAACAGAATAATCTTTCTGGTCATTTTTCCAAAGAAAAATCTGATTGCAAAGGGATTCCACAGCTGGATTGTCACTACCCAAAGATGTCTATCATGAGTACTTGGCAACGTTGTATCTCTACATGGTAGATCATATAACAGACCTCTCAATTAGAATTGTAAAATTTAGATCAGTGGTTCTCAACCTTTTTAATGCCACGACCCCAACCGGTCGTAAGTCGAGGACTAAACCGGTCGTAAGTTGAGGACTACCCAACCGGTCAGTAAGTCGAGGACTTTCCCTGCCCGGGAGCACCGCGCATGCGTGGTTCCACCCCCTGCGCCGGCCGAGGCGTAGCTGGCAAGCGGCAGAGACGGAGCAGGCCGACCACCAGCTGGCCCAGCCCAAGCGAGGTAAGGCACCCGCCGGAAAAGGGGGGAAAAATGGCGGACAAAAAAAATGGACAAAAAAAATGGCGGACAGCCTTGCTTGGCGACCCCCATGAAATGGTCAATCGACCCCAAATGGGGTCCCGACCCACAGGTTGAGAACCACTGATTTAGATGGACTCACAGGAAAAGACAGCTGCCCTTCAGAAAGCCTGAACCCAAACCATTTTGTTTTGTAGACTAAAATCCCCAGCCTGAATTGTGTGTAGTAGGAAAATATATCCAAGAGAGGTCTACAAAAGTAGGCCACAACAAAAATATGTTGCTTTTGATTCTATCTGTACTTTCTGAACACTTTTCAAGGGCTGTTCCATGCAGACAGCATTATAGACATCTAAAGGAAAAGCAACCAAACCTGGGCAAAGCCATTCCTGCTACTTCATGACTGTGGCCCTTGATTTTCCAGGATCAGAGCACAGTCACTTTCAGCCCTTGTGAATCAGGGGGCTGAGCTGGCTTTTTGTGGGTGGGATTGTATTTTCAGAGGTGTATTGCTGGCATGCAGAATCGCTGGAGGGGTGGGGAATCTGTTTTTTGCCTCCCTTTCTGATGGGGGTGCTGTAAGTAGGTAAAATAGGTACATTGAACCTATTTGTTTTCAGATTGTTTCTAGAAAAATAAGTAAAACAATCACACCGCTGAAAATCAACTATTCCCACTGACGTTGGGAGGTGTCATCTTAGGCACTTCATATTTTAGCAATTCATAAAAAGTAAATTTGTGTCAGATATGTCTGCACAGGGAGGTCATAAAAATCAAAATGACTTGGCAGTGCAGTCCTTCCATGCTACTGTGGTCCTCCAGCCTAGGGAAATTGTGCATTGTTACTACAGCTAATGCCATTTTTAGAGCAGGTCGGTGTCTGTGCCATTCAATTCATTCTATGCTGGAATCTCCCTTTACCTTACCTTGTCATTAATTATAAGTTCCATAGGATTGTTTCCCCATACTATCAGTACAAGCTCATTGGCTTGTCCAGGAACAGAATAGGAGAAAGGGGTGCCCACTTCTGCTGAATTCTTAGCTTTTAGCCACATACTGATAGTGAAGGCATATAGTTCAGGCAAGCTTTTCTTCATCCGAGCGTACATGTAGTTGTTTCGTACAGGGATGGAAACTTTAAAGGCTTCTGGAGCATTGAAGACTGTTGTTTCTATGTGCACAGGAGATAAATAAGAATCAAAAGAATTATGAAAGACTAGCAGAAATTGAGAAATAATTTTGACATAGGATCAGACAGTTGTTATCTGAAAGGGCTGCTGAAATGGGTGTCAGATTTTATAAATGATCAGTACATTAGTCATATTCTATCATAATTTGAGATCATATGACAAGGTCAATTGGTCTTAGATTCAAGAAATACCACTTAGCACATAACTAATTTATGGGATCCACAGCCACAAATGGGGAGGGGATAGTCACTAGGGTAGCTGGCTTTAAGAGAGGTGTCATCCAAATGACAAAAGCTGGTTGTGTCAATCAATGGTTACTAGTTATTTTATAATGGCTGTATGGAGCTTTTCATTGGGACATATGCTATCAGATAATATTTGCTGAGGAGCAAGAGCAGAAGAGACTCACTGTAGCACCAAATCAGAAAGTACTTCCAAGATAAAGATTTCAATAGCACAGCATTTTGGTGCATTCTTTCTAGTTTTTAAACCTTTGTTTAAAGAAATAAATATAACTCATACCCAGAGTTATATAACTATGTACTAAAAATGAATGTATGAAAGTTCTGACTTTGACCCCATATTTTGGGTTCCTCATGGTCACACTAACCATGCTCAAGCTCAGAGACTCGGTTATGGAGAGTATCCAGCTCCTTTTCGACATTTTGTTGCTGTACATTGTGGCTGCTGGTGATGGAGGTGCGTTCTTTCTCCAGAGCTAAAAGCTTAGAGAGGATTTGTCCTTCCAGTTCCTCCATCTTGGTGTGGATGGTCTCTTGAGCTGGCACAGGGGCAGAAGTAGAAGAAGCATTCATTCGAGTGGGAATATCCTGCTGCACTCATAGAAGAGATTAAAAAAGAGGTAAAAACAGATTAAAAATAACTTAATAATTTAGAGATGCCTTTATTGGTATATTTATATTTCTACAGTACCCACATATAGCTAGGGTTGGGCTTTGGGAGAAAAGATCATGATTCTGCAGCCATGGGGGGGAGGGTCCCCAGTGATTTCCAAAGGATCAGTTCATGGGGATAGTAACCCTGGTAGGATTGATATTATACCATTTAAAAAAAAAATCATACGCATATACATATACTCGTGTCAACCAATGATCATTTTTTGTGATTTTTAGTTAAAAATCTATCCTTTTTCGAAATAAAATAGGACTTATAATACAGAACAATATCTAAAGTACCTCTCTCCAACAAGTCCAGGATCTAAAGTTACTTTGTTCCAATATTCCACCCAAATAGTTAACATAGACTCAGCAGCATAAAAAGCTGAGAGCCATAATATTATGAATATGTTAAAACTGTTGATCTGACCCAAAACTGTTTAGAATCTTTGTGTACCTACTATACCAGTGTCCTCTGTCCTGGGCCCCAGGGCCACCAGAATGATAGGAGGGGGTGCCTTGCAAATTCCATTGGAAATATTCATATAGCGGATTAGGGAAATGGTTAGAGCAGGGTTTTTTTTTGACTTTGGGAACTTTAAGATGTGTGGACTTGAAGCAAGCTAGCCAGGAAATCTGGGGAGTTAATGTCCATGCATCTTAAAGTTGCCAAGGTTGAAAAACACTGGATTACAGTTACAACTGAGCTGCAAAAATCTTGACAAAGCTTCAGCAGAGGGATGGTATTTTCTGTATCTATTTACTGCCATCTACTGTCCATCTGGATTTGTACAGCCCGGATATAATAATGGAAAAGCTCTCTCTCTCTCTCTCTCTCTCTCTCTGTGCGATGGGCAAAGAAAATGTTTTTATAGTTCTGGGTTAAAAATGATGAAATGACAAAGTAAGCTTCCTATTTATCTCTTTCTTCAAGATGTATTTTGGATAGAAGTGAAGCTTTTCTGTCCTATCCATTTCTTATTAAGTCTAAATATCAGTTCAAATATAACTTATCTTTATCACAACAAACATATTGTACCAGTTGATTACATCCACAATGGGTAAAAACTTTTTGGACATGAGATTTTAACATTAGTGGCAAGCAAAAAAGGAACAAGAGGCGAAATACCTTCCCACATCAAGAATACATTAATCCCTTCAGATCTTTTCTGACTTTTGGACCAGGTATAGGTCTTTGGTTAATTGTCTTATACTTATTAGCTGTTTGAGAAATTTTACTTTAAATTGGAAAATGCCTACCAATATATGAAATAAGCACAGTATCTATATTTTTAAGACTTTTCAATTAATGTGCTTCTTTCTGCTTTTCCACACTCAAAAGTCTGGAAAAGAATGCCTTTAATATCCTAAGTTGCCAGGGACGGAACTGGCTATCGGTGAACAATAAATGGACTTTTTCTTGCCCCTTTGACCAGCCAGTCTCTTTGATACTACATAGAAACTTTAATTTTACAGTTCTGTATGCTGTGTAACTTCAGGTGTTGAGGTCACAGCTGGTATTAGATAGATAAGTTCCATAACTAGAACAAATCCTTATTACTGTTTGCCAGAACGGATAGTCCTGCTGGGGAAAAAGTTCCCATATAGAGAAACCTATTTTTTCTTCCTGTACTCTGATTACAGCAGAGATCAGACACATCTTTTCAGCCACAAAGCCCTATTTCACTGACTTTATGCTAAAACACCCTTGATGTTAAGCTGTATTAGTACATATGCAGTTAAAATTGCAGGAAGCAGCAGATCTACTCTGTTATTCCAGACCTACCACAAATATTGCATCCAGTTCCAGCCTGGAAAGGAGGATTCAGATAAACTGGAAAGAGTTTGAAGAACCATGTGGATGACAGGAAACTCAAAACAACTATGTGTAAATCTTTTAAGGGACATCTTGCTTTGATAAAGATGTAAGCCAAGTATCTCTTTGAATCGCCTCAGGGAAGGGCCATAGCACCACCATGCTTCCAACTTCTGGAACAAAGCAGCTCTGGAGTTTCATTAAGTTTATCAAATAAATTTCTGTGAATGTACAGAAACCATTTTGTTTAAGTAAAGAAACTTATGAAGGCAGAGTGGTGTCATATTGATGCCTCACGGCCTTTAAGTAGTTTGCTGCCTGTTGCTCTTAACAATGTACCTCTGGAAGGTAAAGCACCATTGAAACAGATAGTATACAATCCTCAGAGGCTTATCCATTAAATTCCTTGAAGAAAAATTAAGGAAGTCAATTGCAGGACAATATGACAACATTCTTCAAGTGCATACAAGAATGTCTCCCAGAAGAAAACTGTGACTCAAGACATGGAATAATAAGCTTAGTCCAGGGAAACACATTCTGCTTGAATGTTAGAAAATATTCCTTATGGAGAAGAACAATTTGGCAGTAGAATTAGTTATGAAAGGAAATAATAGCTTGAACTGAATGTTCAAGAGGCTGGATAAGACATTTTTAACGAGCAGCATGTGTGATTTTGATTTTAGAATCTGTTTTATAATAAATCGTGTTGGGGTTAACAATGATAGAACATGAAGTTCAGCAGACATGTCTGCTTTTATTTTTTCCTGGTCGTGATTCTTAATTTTTATGAAAGAACATCAGTAAAAGCAGATTGTTTTAGAAGAGAAACGGAAAAGGAAACACTAAAGAAGGTGTGAAGGAGACAAATCTGGAGGATTTTGTTTTGTTAAACCAATATTTTGCATATCTCCAAGGCTGAAATGTACTTATTTTCAGATTTAAATAAATATTTTAGGGCCAAATACTTTTAGAAAGTTTTGGGAGGAAATATATCTAAACCTAAATTAAAGATCTGCTCTATAAAAGAGAGTAGGATGTTGTTATGATGGGGCTTACTAAACCACAGTTAAATAAAAATGTGGTGTTTCAATGTTTAGGAGGAAGTCAGTCACATCTTAGGGTATTCTAGGAATTTGCTGCTTTGTGTGGCCCAAACTTTAGGAAAATCTGAAGAGTGGGTGAAACATCAGGTGCCTTGAGGGTATTCTTATTTTCAAATGCAGAGTAGGGAATTATAAAACAATCTTTCTGACATTGATTCCTGGAAAAAGTCTAGAATAGTTCATAAAGAGATCAGTCTTTAAGGTTTGAAAACAGTGTGTTACCAGAAGTTACATAAACCTGTCAAGAATCACTCCTGCCATATTAACCTTATCACATTTTGTGATTTGATAAGATACTTAATAGATTGTGGAAATGTTATAGANGTTATAGATAGACTATTTCTTGATTTCAGCAAAGCATTTGACTAAGTGGCCCAAGACATTCTGATTAATATAGCTAATCAAGAGTGGGTTAGATGGTTTAATGTTGTGTAAATACATAGTTGGTTTGAGTGCAAGGTCTTATATTCTTCAGGTTTGGTTTTTTTTACTAATGACTTGGGTGAAGAGGTAAATAAAATGTTTATCAAAATGGCAAGTCACAAAATTGGATGGGATAGTTAATATTAAATTTGAAACAAACTTTATCGGTTAGAGAAATGGGATAAAATTCCATAACGAAATGTAATAAAAACAAATGCAAAGCTCTTTACTTATGAAACAGAAATGAAATCCGCAGTTGTTGAATATGTGCCTTGGCAATAGTAGGTCTGAAAAAAACACATTAAATATTAGCTGATTACAAACTGTATATATTATGAAGATGATGTGGGTCAAAAAAATGCAACTTTGTTTCAACAGAAATAAACTGTTCAAATCACAGGAAACAATAATTCTATTTGATATTTTTTTTCTTGGTCAGACCTCGGCTCAAGGACTGGGTAAACTTTAAGAAAGATTCAGACAAACTGTTCAGAAAGGGCAATAAGGATGACCAGGGACTAGAAACTAAGTCATATGAAGAGAAATTGAAAGAAATAGGAATATTTAGCACTCGGAAGACTGATGTGAATCTGACAGCACTCTTTAAATATCTGAAAGGATGCTATGAGAACTTCGCCATTGTTCCAGAATTCAGAACATAAAATAAGGGATTTAAAATAAAAGAAAACAGATTAAATGTTACAAAAAACTTCCTAAAAGTGAGAAGTTGAAGTAGTGGTGGATTTATCTTCACCAGCTATAGCCAGAGGTTAAATAGTAATTTGTTGTGGATGCTTTACTTTGGATTCCTGCATTGAGCAGGAATTAGATTTAATAACCTAAATAACCTGTTCCAAATCTTTGAGCCTGTCTGTGGCTCCTTGAAAATATCTATTTTAGAACCATATGTAAAAAATACTTTTAAATAGACCTGTACATCTAAAATTTAAACAACTATTCTATTTTATACTAGGAGGTTTATGAAGAAATGAGACAGAATGGATTTATAAACATACATATGAGAAAATAACATGATTCGGCAATAAACTACATTAGTATTCCCCAACTTGATGTTCTTCAAATATGGTAAGCCTCCATACAGATCTGGAGACCATCATGCTGGGGACACTGTCTATCCTTCATTAGCGTGGGTTAAATTAAAGGAAAAATAAGAAAGTCAAAGGTGGAATGAAAGGCAGAAATGATAAGCAGGAACAAATATATATATATGAAAGTAACCCTCTTCTACCCGTGTTATTTCTCAGTCTGCCCAGCTACCGATATTGGCCACTTACATCAGATGTTAATAAAAATGAAGGCAAAAAAGACTCCCTGCCGTCCATAGCTCCCTGCCGCTCTCATTCATTATTGGAAAAGCTGATCTAGAGAAATGCATCTATTATTGAAACCTCTTTCTGTGTTTTGATGAACTACTCCTAGGTGTTCCTAATTAAAGCTGTAGCTTTTCTTCTCATAATTAATCAGCACATTCTCTCTTCTTTGTAGAAGATGAGGTTATGGGGGTTTTTTGCCAAGGGAAAAAGTTGGTCCATGTCTATCTATGTATGTTAATCAAGCACATCTATCCAAAAGAGTCTTTTGTCTATTACTAAAGTTGTGCTTTGTAGAAAAATCAGGTTGTGAAAGCAAGAGAAAGGGGTTTACTGGTTTTGCTTTCTTTTCTTTCTGTTCCTTGGATGTATAATAGCCGACAATTTAAGAACAAGGGCAGAGTAGAAATGATGAATGGACTACTTCAAAGAACAGGATATTAATATTATAAGCTTTTTCTTCTCTATAAGCCTACAGGTGTAGAAGCCCTCCTGTGGATTCCAATCACACCAAGCGGGACAAGAACGTAGGCCTTTTTTGATGGCTATTCTCAGAGGACAGCCACAGTGTGACAATTTGTCAGATGACCCAGCCATCAGTGTGACAATTTAAAACTTGTCTATAAAAAATATTTATCACCATAGCAATGGCTGGAGCATGCAATAAATTGTTAATATGAAATGCTTCAAAATTATGAAATTCCTTGTTCAGAGAATTTGTACCAAATTTCTCTCTCTCTCTCTCTCTCTCTCTCTCTCTCTCTCTCTCTCTCTCTCTCTCTCTTCCATTTGTTGCTATTTATTTTTAGTACTTTTAATATATTTAATCCATTATTTATATATGAATCTATTGAAAAATATTTACAAGTTTAAAATGATCTGATCTGATCTAATTTTTACAGCATTTGTTTACCTGTCACTCTCAGATTGGCTTACAATAAAGTTAATGAACAAATGTGATTTTTATCATTATATCATATTAATTTAGCAGAAGAATATCAGAAGCAGTACAGTAGTGTATAAAATAAATTTAATAAAACTTGAGTATTTTAATATTCTCTTTTGGATAGCAATCTTTTCTACCTATTTTCTATCTTTTTTCCCCCAAACAAGATAGAAAATCTTTTCAGCATATTCATATCCTATTCTACCCTTTCTCTTTTCAATATATTTGCAATTTAAATTGGAAAGAAACAATTCCTTCCTTAGCTAATTTCTCTCGGTAAATCAATATTCTCTCCAGCAGATCTGATCCCAAATATCAGTCTGGGCTCTGATTCTGACATAGAGTCGTTGTCTAAATCTATCTGTCTCTGAATTGGCCTTCCACAAATAAGACTGGCAGAATGTGCACAGATCCCCATGGGGGGCTCTGAAGAGGGGCAAGACAGTCCAAAATACCTGGTGGAATTTGGAAGAATAGAAAAGTAGGCTGTGATGTCTCCTTTTTAGACTATCTATTTCTCAAGAAAGGAACAGAGGCTTGGAGCAGAAAACAGTAGTGCACATCAGAAATTTTGTTAAAAAATGTTAATCCAAGAACTCCCATATTTTATTATGGGTTTCTAATGTTCTTTTTTACAAAAACCTTAATCTCAAATAGTGTGAGAAACACTCTAAAGGCAAAACTCTAAAGGCCATATGTAACACTCATGGATATGGACCTTTTGTACTCCATGACAGCTTAAAGCAGGGGTTCCTAAACTTTTCCCATATCTCCCTTCAGTTTAATCTTAATGCACATACTTGCCCTAAAAATCCAAATACCAAAATAAACAAAAATGAACAATGGAAACAATACAATGAAACTTTGGAAAAGGTGGATTTATTAACTAAACCAGTGATGGCGAACCTTTTAGAGACTGAGTGCCCAAGAACCACCCCGCCTCCCACCCTATTCCCCACCCCGCCCGCAGGGCCACCCACCACCTCCACAGCCCACCACAGATCGCCCAGGTGGCCCAACAGCACCATGGCGGCCACGCCCTCCACCCGTGCCCCGCAGCATCATCTGCACGGGATGGAGCGCGAGGGCGGACTCTTGTCCCCACTGCCCGGCTGCCATGTCCTTGGCTATGCTGCTCTGTGTGAGCCACACCAGGGGGCGACTCTCCTGTGGGGGGGCTGCTGGTGAGGACGGGGCTGTAGGGGGCCATGGGGCTGGGGCGATGGCGCAGGTGCCCACAGAGAGGGCTCTGAGTGCCGCCTCTGGAACGCATGCCATAGGTTCGCCACCACTGAACTAAACATTCTTCACTCCTCCCATGGACTTTGTCTTCACCTCCCCAAGGAAGGTTGCCTCGCAGTTTGAGAAACCCTGGCTTAAAGCAAGGTCATTACAATGAAGTAATCATAGTTTAATTCTCTTCCCATGCATATCATAATATCATAATGGATGCTTCTCCCTTTGGTCACCTGGCTCCAGCTCTCCCTCTGTAGAAGGCCAATGTAATCTTTGTTTTCTCTACTTTCTCTTCTTTAACCTGCGACACAATTACTTCAGTTACTTGGTGAGCTTGCTTTACATAAGTAATCTACCACTAATCTACTGCTTGTCACCTACCAAATTATTTTTATGCCTGGCCTAGATTCCAAGCTAAACTTTCTACAACCATACCTAGACCGTTTATAGTTAATAGCTTACCATTATTGATTCTTTTTTTTTTTTTGGTCTTTCTTCTTGTCACAGGCCAAGGCAAGTTACAAATTCAGTAGAAAGAATTCAACCATTAGAGTGCGGGGTAGACATTATTACTGAGGTGGTGGTACATTTTGAATTTTTAGATGTGCCATAGGAGACTTGCCTATTTAAAGAACTGCTGTATTGATGGACATTAGAAGTCCCAAACATGCACTTACTGGAAGGTGAAAAATCTACCCAGGTGTCTGTCTTTATTTTGCCAGAGGAATCTTTGTGGATCCCAAAGCACCATAAATGCAGTGCTGATGTCTGCATTTAGTCTTTACATAAGAAATTTAAGTAGGGCAGGGATCCTGTTGAGCACCAAAGATTGTACATGACACACTGGGCATGATGATATCTATGGACATGACTTGACCCATCTTTGCATTAAGTCAATGAAATAATAATAAATAATAATAAAATTTCCAACTGTCAATTACAAAATGCCACACTGCTTGGATCCGGACATATACTGTACTATACTGATATATTTCACAGGTTCTCCCTTCTTGGGAAGAACTTGATGTATATGAAAGTCAACAACAGCTAAAGAATTGGCAACTGTGATTCCACCTTGTTGTGTATATAATAATAATCCAATCCAAACATCTAGTAGACTGTGCAAACAACAACAACAATAAACCAATAGTGATAGGCAGCTTGGGTGCAATCCCAAAACATCTGTACCATCACTTGAACATTATCAGCACTGACAAAATTGCCATCAGTCAATCGCAAAAGGCAGCTTTATTTGGCACAGCTTACATCTTGAGATGATGCCTTTAACACCATCAAACAATATCTGCCTATCTTAGGTCTTTGGGAAGGACATGATAGCTGGATAAAAATGCCCATTCCAATCTAAATATCTGGCTAACTGTGCAACCAACCATAATAATAACAAACTAATGGCATGACAAAGTAACAGCAATTGTGCAGTGGAATATCTGCAAGAAATACCATTTGCCTGCAAGCAAGAACTGTGGGAAAGAGAAAATAATAGAAAATTAAGAAGCTAATGTGCTCTGGGCCTTTAGAATTCAAACAGACAAGCACCTGTCACATAACACTTCAGGCTTAACAATTGTCAGTAAGAAAGACAAAAATGTCTGGATAGTGGATGTTGTGGTACTTCGAGATAGGAGAAGAGAAGAGAAAGAACGGGAAAAAAATCACAAAACACCAGTATCTCAAGCAGAAATACAATGAATGTGACAAAAGAAAGCAAAGATAGTACTAATACTAAAAGATACTTTGGGTGCAATGCCAAAACAAGTAGAACACCATTTGAACTCCATTGGCATTGAAAGAATCACCACCAGTCAGTTGCAAAAGCTTTACTCGGAACAACTTACATCCTTCAGTGACACTGTTATTATTAAACAATAACATCTGCCTATCCTGGGTCCTTGGGAAGGATTCAGTGGTAGATAAAAAGGCCAAACCCAATCTAAACTCCTACTTGACCATGCAACCAACCATAATAATAAGAATAGAAATAGCAAAAACTATTCTAGTTCAGCAAAAAAAATTCACATGTCTCCAAGCTCTTCTTTTAGCACAAATAACCTTGTGTTATTTAGAAAAATTCCCTCAAATTAAGTCATAATAGCTCAGAAAGGAATGAGCTCCACCACTGTGGTAGAATCACAGAAAGGCCTTCATCCCTCATAGCTATAAACTGACTTTTCAAAGAAGGCAATTCATACACCTACAATATTTTTTCACCAGCATCCTCATAGTGTCCTCTTAGTCTCAGGCCAGAATATGTGCCCTGGTTTTCCCCAATCATATATACCCTTTAAGTAACTGGAAATTCTAGGGATTCAAACCCCAACATACTAAGTTGGGGAAGGCTTCATAATCAGAACTGTACAGCGTAAGGGAATCAAGCTATTTTAAATATTGTTTTGGTTTCAAGATAAATCCATTTATAGTTGGCACATCAGAGAACCCATGGGACGGCAGTAAGTTGCCACAGTCTCTTTCAGTGCTGCCAGTGCTTGCTGATCTCTCTCTCTCTCTCTCTCTCTCTCTCTCTCTCTCTCTCTCTCTCATCTTGGAGTTTTAGTAAAAAGAAAGAAACCTCTTTTCTACAAGAAGCGGCTGAAGCCAATTGTTCAGCACCACACTGGAAAAGCTTAATTTTTAAAGTTTGAGACTATGATGATCAGTGTAATATGTAGAATGGAGACACATGTTTAAACTGTACTTCCACCAATGCGCCCCTTTACCACATTCTCAGTTATAGACTTCCATGTCCGACATTTTGTCACAAAAAAGATAATAAATAATAGGAATTTGTCTTTAAAGTAAAACATGAAGGAAAATGAAATTGAGCAAACAGAAATTAATTTGTTTATAATGGCAGGCAATATGTTTCAGGGTTAAATATATGAATGTACCAGAAAATTATTGATTTGTTTATTAGAATTTTATCCCACCTTTGTTACTTTATAAGTAGCTCAAGGTTGCAAACTTACATAATATTATTCTCTCCTATTTTTCTCACAACAACAATGCTGTGAGGTGAGGTGGGTTGAGAGATAGAGTGACTGGCCCAAGATCACCCAGCTGGCTTTCATGGCTTAGGAGGGACTAGAACTCACAGTCTCCCGGTTTCTAGACCAGTACCTTAACCACTACAGCAGCAACTTCCAACCTTTTCTATACCCCGCATCCCTAGAACGCTTCTGATATATTCTCACACCCCTTACAAAGGTTCGAAATATCGGCAACGAATTATGCATATACACTATAATTTTGAAAAACCAAGTTTTTGCACCCCTTGGAATATTGTCTCGCAGCCCCAGGGCATGTGAGCACCCACGGTTGGGAACCCCTGCACTACAGCATGCATGTGGGAAGCGTATTTATACATTATACTTCTATTCAGGAAAACTTATATGAAATTTCCAGATAATTTTGTATTCAGACACTGATGAGGAGCAGATCTTACTATACAGCACTATACAACCTCAGATAGTGCACCACATCTGGGTTGAAGAAGGACATACTAAAGCATATGGGATTGGACTTCATGGCTCTAAAGATTCTGGGGAAATCGGAGCTGTCTTTCAGACTGAGCTCCTAAATGGCTTTCCACACAATAAGAAACTTCTGAGTGACTACAGCTAGAGATTCTCTCATCATACAGTAAAATCTCACCTCTAGCTCTGTCACAGCACATTCTGAGTTCAGCTTCAGATCTTATTGGCTTAGCCTTCAAACTATTTTTTCATATCAAATTCAGTCTGGGAAGAAAATCAATAATTAAGAAATAAAATCGGTCTGCAGCAACTGCATACATGCCCATTTCTCTGGTATTGTTCTACTCATTATTATGTAGATAGATTCTTGGGAACAGATATTGGTGTTGATAGTAATAAAACAGCCGGCTCGGCTTCCATTTCAATAAAGTAAGAACATTTCCCAGACATGGCCTTTGTCCTGGTGCTGTATTTGTAGGCATGACATTTTATGAATAATAACAGTCTGTTTGTCCTTCTCCCCATTTCAATTTGCTATAATGAGAACAGTGTTGCGCCAGAATAATAATAGTATCAGGGTTAGCTTTGCCTCCAATTCAATGAACATTGTCATTATGTCAGTAATAATAGTTCCCCCACACACACACAAATGATTCAAGTACTATTCCTATCAAGGGCATAGAATCATCGCCTCTGTGAGCAAACCAAGGCATAGAGCACATTGTGCTTGGAGGGTGCCCTTTACAAGAAAAGGTAATTGATAGGAAAATGCTAGATGAGAGGAAGACAATTGTGTTTCCTATCTCATCACTCTGCAGTGGACAAAAAGAAGGGGGGGGAAAGCTGAAGTAGCTTCAGTTTGTCATGATCATTGATTAAAAGATGCTAGAAGGGAGGCAGCATATGAGATCACCTACCTCCTCCCACCAGGATTGCATTTAGGATTGTTAACAATGTTAATGTCACTAGGCTGGATTTCGTTTTCATTTTCTTAACTCAAAGGTTCCAGCTGAGCCTTTGAGAGGCTATTCCAGATTGTATTAAATAAATTAATAGCCATAAGGGATCTGCTCCCAGGTCTTCAACTACACCCTCCATTTGCTTTTCCTTTACTTTCCTCCCAATTAGGTTCATGCATATGTCCTTCAGGTTATGTGTTGCAGAACATGTGGCCTGTTCAAAAAGCCAAAATGTTACAAAATACAGGCAGCGGGAATTAAAAGAGGGAATAAGAAGAATGAACTGCTGATAAGGAAGGGACAACATTTTTGATAAAAGCATTAACTGTATTTCATCATGGTGTTTTGTGCTCTGCTCTTTCTTTAATCTTTTTTTCCCATTTATGTTGCCAAACAGCCAGGCTAGAGTTCTGAATCATCCTGGTTTTGGCAAAGGCAGAATGATATTGTTTGTGACCCTCTTTGATCTAGTTCTCAATTTAAATGTCACATTGGTATCTTCACATAGAACTCTATCTGTTAATATCAAAGACTTCTAGGTTTAGCTTTTGGGTTTAGCTTCCATGGTTAGTCTGAAGACAATTTCTCCTATAGTAAACAATGAAGTTTTTATTCCCCTGTCTCTTCCCATCATCTATGTTGTTTGTTTTTTCCTTTTCTTTTGAGTAGCTGAAATGTAACCCATTAAAACTTCCTTCCTTCCTTTCTCCCTCCATCCTTCCTGCTCTATCTCCCAGAATTTATGTTAGAGAATTATCAACTTGCCACCAATATTGCTAAGGAATGACCAAGTTTTTTGTCAACATATTACAAGTGCTTCTGTTACGCCATCAGATTTTACTTCATTTTAGTGATCAATAACTTAATATAACTTAAGCTTATTATTATTATTAAGTTTTTTTTATTTTCCCCTCATAATAGACAATTCTGTCTGTCTCTACTGCCATGAACATCTATTTATTATAATTTACTCAAAATCTAAGCATCACTCTTTAATGGCATTTATTGCCATTTCAGATATTTATTTGCATTTATTGCCATTTTAATTAGACATTTTGAGTTTGTCTAGTCTGCCTTTTATTTTGTGTTGGAACCACCCACAGGCAGAGATGGGATGGCATAATATATATAGATTGCATGTACACATACACACAGAGCAAACTTAGAAAGGAAAATACAATTCTCCCACATCCTGTACCCAGTCTTTCCCCAATTTGGTAACCTCAATATTTATTGAATTATAGTTCATCTCCAACCAAAATGACTGGATCTCTGGGGAGCAGTAGGATAAAGAAAAGCTCCTGTAGCCCAACTAATGCAACTGACTGCACTAGTTCTGTTTAGATTAAAGAGAGTAGAAGCTCAACCTGGAACTGATCAATTAATTACCTAAAATCCTGAAAATCTTTCATTGCTGAAGTTAATAAAAAAATAAAAGAATGCTAGGAAAGGTTAGAGGGGTAATAGTGTGGGGGTGAATGGCTGACATCCAAAATATACACAAAATATGGATAGTAAGAAATTAATTATGCTTCTTATTAAGGCACCATTTTGATCTAGATAATATGAATTTTACTAATCACAGATTTGTTTATTATCACCCATTAGATCAGGGGTGTCAAACTACCGGCCCGCGGGCCGGACAGGTCACGTGGAAGCCGTGCCCACCCCATTGCCGGCAATGGCAAAACCGGCCCGATACGTTGCGCGACGTCATGTGATGTCGCGAGTTTGACATGCCTGCATTAGATTATCTTTGAGAGGTAACAGCCCAGTCTCTTCTTGAAAATCTCCAGAGAGATTTTCATAGGCAGACTTTCACTATTTTGTGCAGATCTTAACTATTATCATTTTCCCTAAATAAAATCTAGGTAGCTACAAGTTATACCCATTATTTCTAGAATAACACAAGCAAAAAGCTTCCCTTATTTCCCATGTTATATTGTCTCTCAAAGACCCAGAGTTTTAAACTTACAAGAAATGCACCAATATTTATATTTTAGCTGAACCAAAGCAAAACAGTAAGATTCCAAGTATATAACTGAAAGCTGTGCGGGGAAAAATTATCTTGTAATTTTACTATTCATTGTCATTTAATGAAAGAAAAATTTATTTTGAAATGTATTTCAAAGAAGAGCATTTCAATAACATTCTCATGAATGGGATGAGGTCTTATTTCACTTATTTCATTATCAAGTAGCTACAGTGAATGTGGAAAACACACAGAGCTAACCGAAAATGAGAAATATCAGTCAAGAGACATTGTTACACATCATATAATTTTCTTCTACAAAAAACCTGGCTTCATCTTTTAACAAAGCTATTGGGAAGCCCATGGGCTCATTATAAGTAACAAAAAAGAGAATGGGAGATACCAATGTATCTCCACTAGCTTCCATTGTTATCTCCAGTAGGCAGGTATATATAAAGTTGGGACAAATGGGAGCTAATTGAGTTGTTTTGCAAATATAGTCTAGGGCAGTGGTTCTCAACCTTTTTAATGCCGCGACCCCAACTGGTCGTAAGTCGAGGACTAAACCGGTCGTAAGTCGAGGACTAAACCAGTCGTAAGTCAAGGACTACCCAACCGGTCGTATGTCGAGGACTATCCCTGCCCGGGAGCGCCGCACATGCGTGGTTCCACCCCCTGCGCTGGCCGAGGCATAGCTGGCAAGCGGCAGAGACGGAGCAGGCCGACCACCAGCTGGCCCAGCCCAAGGGAGGTAAGGCACCCGCCGGAAAAGGGGAAAAAATGGTGGACAAAAAAAGTGGTGGACAAAAAAATGGCGGACAGCCTTGCTTGGCGACCCCCATGAAATGGTCGATCGACCCCAAATGGGGTCCCGACCCACAGGTTGAGAACCACTGGTCTAGGGAATAGTGAATTGTGCTTAGCTGCTGAATGATTTGGGCAAAACCATATCTTGCCAAAGAATGTGCATATCTAACATTTCATTCTTGGCTAGGTTGGCTCTGTAAATTGCCAGAAAATTGTAAACTTTCCAGAACTTATAACCTGAAGCCGTTCTGTCTCCTGTACCCAATTAACTTCCTGAACTCATGATGCAGTGGGTGGTATTTATCAAAGAATTTTTGGAAGGAAGAAAAAAATTTCAGAATATATATTTAAAAGCTGTTGGGTGAGCTCATAACTTCCCATCTGTTGAAGCAAAAGTGGGGAGGAGTGCAGAGTGTACTTCTTGATTTCCGAGCCCTCCAAAAGTTTGTAACATGCCAAACAATATTAGTCATTCAAGATGTCAATATCTGAAGTTGAAAAAGTGAGAGGAAACTGGATGGAGAAACACTCCATCATTTTACAATATGTGACCCAACTTTTGGATTTTTGATTAATGTAGTCCATTGTCAGATATTCATGTATATTTCTATAAGCAAAAAATATATATATCAGTAGCTAGGGCATAAGAAATCCCCTCACATTCATTTGGATTTTAGCAAATTTCTGTTTAATGGCTATGATAAAGATATCTGTCTAAATCAACATTAGAGTTTGATTTATTAGGAATTACATTAGAACTTATGAGATGTATCCCATTTTTATCTTCAAAGATTCCTTGGTATCTGAAACAATTACTGTGTATTTGAAATGTTGATACTATGGTTTTCTTGTATAAAATCTCAGTTTAGCAACAAGGCTAACCTGAATCAAAGAATATTGAAATGTGTTAATATTAAGTTTGATCATTATGATTAATACAGAACTCAAACCTCCTTGAAGAAAAGTCCCTGAAAGAAAATTCAGACTGCAACACTAAAAACCATTCTTTTAAACTTTATAGAAAATAATCTATATAAAACTGGAAGATGCCAAGAAATTATACCTACCTATCCACAGATAGAACAATACAGGTAGTCCTCAACTTACAATCTCAATTGAACCCTAAATTTCTGTTGATAAGTGAGACATTTGTTGAGTTTTGCCTCATTTTATGACCTTTCTTCCCACAGTTCTTAAGTAAATCACTGCAGTTGTTAATAACCTGGTTGTTAAGTAAATCTGGCTTCCTCATTGATTTTGCTTATCAGAAGTTGGCAAAATTTGAACACATGACCCCGGGACACTGTGACTGTCATAAATATGAATCAGTTGCCAAGCGTCTGAATTTTGATCAAGGGACCATGGGGATGCCGCAACTGTCGTAAATGTGAAAAATATTCATAGATCATTTTTTAGTGCCATTGTAACTTTGAATGGTCACTAAATGAACTGTTGTAAGTCAAGGATTACCTGTACACCTACTTAGTGTCTCAAGCACTGGGAATGGGTGCAACATATCAAAGGCTTCTTGCTCATTCAAGGTAGTCAAAGATATTTTATAGAATGTGTGTGTGTGTGTGCGCACGCACGTATGCGCAAGATACCATGGAGATTAACAGAATGAGCAATAGAGTTATTTCCTCTGTGAAGACTCTTATGTGACAGAACTTCATGCATGGGATGAACTGTCAGTCCTTCCTTTTAGCAACATGTATTTCTAATCAGTGCAGTTCAACCAATAATTATTTTTTGATCTTGAAGTTCTTAAAGCACTGCTGTAAAATTAATAAGAGAGGTTTATACTTATGTCTAATATAGGCAGGATGATGAGTAATAATTGACAGTTGTAGCAATATCAGTATACTGAATTTTTAATAACCCATTCAAATAACACAAATTGCAATCTGGCTAGACAAAATCTGAGAATGAACTGTGCTGTTTAATGTTTGCTATTATAGACTGTCTAGTCTGTTTCCATTTCTGGAAGGAACAGAGTTTCTATAAGTCTGGATTCAGCCACATCCTCCTAAAACAGCTAGAAAGAAATGTTTTTATGTATCTCATGTATTTATATACCATACCTTTTCATATGGGGGAAAAATACAGGGCAGCTTATAGAAATTAAAGTGAAATTAATATAGAAAATAAAAATAACAGATTAGTTTGTAGAAATTAAGCTAAAATTAATATGTAAAATGGAGAAAACAACTTTTCAATAATTAAAAGGGGAAAAATAAGTAATTAAATTAAAATCTTGGGAAAATGCAACAGTCTTTATCTAACTCTAGAAAGAAATCAAAGTAAGTCTGAATAGATTTTTCAGTGGTCATCTTCCCAAAGCAGGAAACTTCAAAGAGCATATAAAAGGAGTATCATTATAACTACATCAGAATAATTATAACTAGTTCAAGACTTCACAAATCCTCAAAAGAATTTATACTTCATTTTTATTACTTATTCATGTTGTAATGATATATTGTGGGAATCTATGGTTCACACAGTGATAAATCTTCTGAAATGGTTTCCTAAATGATCACTATGCTATGGGGTGCCATGTCTGCAGAAATATCAAGCAATTACCTGTCTTGAAACTGGCACCAAGTTCCTGACAAAAGAGAAACCTTGATGACAGTGAACAGACATACATCAAACTAGAACTTAAGGACTATAATAGTGCCTATAGACTGTTGTTATTTTATGTCTGCACCTATACACTGAGATCACAAATTTAAAAAAATGTTTACACATATGTTTGATAGTGGGGTGCACTACCTGGAAAGGTGGGATTGGTTTCTGCAACCTTTCAAATACACATTTGGTTGCAAACTGTATTATGTAACATGGAAAATGGTACTCAATACTTAAAACTCCAATCTCAGTAGATTTCCCATCTTCTAAAAATCATTGACAAGGAAAATGCAAACTACTTTCCTCCTCTCCCCCCTTTCTCTCTCACACACAAAAATAAATTTCAAAAGGAATATCACTCATAGTTGCCTTAAGTGAGGTCTGCCCTTATTCATTTTAATGAAATATAAAGAAGAGATTTGGAGAAGAATTCCAAAAATATTGTCAAAGAAAGGGTAAAATAGCTTTAGATCAATTTCTTGAATAGATGTGAAATTATCTCTTGCTGTATGAAACTTCTTTCTATTGTTGTTGGCATTAGGCCTTGCAATGAATAAGTCTACAATCTGATAACATCTTGAGGAGTAATTACTTAACTTCCAAGAATATTTATATTTATTTTGAAGTCGCTAACGGTAGTGTTGATAGAAAGTGCCTAATATAATATGAACATGAAGCGTCCAGTATACCAACCCATTGGATCTCCTCTCTCCATATGCGCACAACTATTCCTCATTTCCACAACATGGCCCTTGGCACTTGACATCTTGCTCAGTTAGGGCCAGAAGAAGATAGCTTTAATTCAATTACATATTATCTGAATGTCTAAACTGCAATTTGAAAAACCGATGGACGGAAAAAAAGAGAAGCAAGCAAGAGAAGCAAAGAGAAGTTTTTTGCGGGACCCTTGCAAAAAAATAGAAAAAAAAGAAAACGGATAAGGTGGGGAAATTGGAGTGGGAAAAACAGCAGGATGATTTTTTTATTATTTTACCTCGATCTTGTCAATCCTGTCTTTCAGAGACCTAACCGCTTCCTCCAGTTCCTGGATCATAACAGGCGAATCCCACGACAGGTCGTCCATGGGCATGGCGTCTTGCCTGGGGACCCCCCAGACTGAGGGACTGTCCTGGAAACTGAGCTCCAGCCCATTCTCACACTGGCTCAGCTTGGTGGTCAGCTCCCGGATAGTCTCCTGGTCGGTGCGGATCTGCTCCTTCTGCTGCTGCGCCGTCTGCCTAAGCTGCTCGGCCGTGCTCTGGAGGAAGAACAGCTCCTCGCTCGCCGCCGCCGCCGCCGCCGCCGCGGGACTGTCCCCTTGCGGGCTTCCTTCCGCGGGGCACTCGACCGTCAGCGGGGTGCACAGGAAGCGGCTGAAGAGTTGCTGGTGCTGCTGCGGCCGGGCGCTAGCCAGGAGGTCTAGCACAGAGTCCTGGGCGCCTGTCGAGAAGCCCCCGTAGCTGCTTTCGCCGGTCCCGTGGAGGGCGCCCAGCGTCTTGTCGGACCCGGAGGCGGGCAGCAGGGCAGAGGCCGCGGCATTGGAGCCATTATCAGCACCTTGCAGGGCTCCGGCATGGCTGGCCGCAGGGTAGACGCTCGCGATGATGCAAATGATTGCACCAAGGAAAGCGAGCATCCCTGCGGCCAGTAGCACCACCAGAAACTTCAGGATGGCAGTTTCCAGGGGGGCCCAAAAGCCAAGAGAAAGGAATACCCCCGAGGCGGGGAGTGAAGGGAGAAAGGGGAGGGAGGGGAGAAAGCGCCTGAAGTGACCGCGAGCAAGAAGAGTGGCAGGACCGCCGAAGAAGCCCTTCCTTGCTTCCTTCTGCTTCTTTGAACCGTGGCTGTTGATTATATCCTGATTGGAGAAAGGGAGCTGAGACGTCACCGGCTCCTTCCCTGTAACCCTTTCCAGGCTGGTGAGAGAGAAACTTTGGCCCCGTCTTGAGGAACATCTCACGCTTTTCTGAGTGAGGCAATCAGAGGTTAGGAGTCTGGGAACATCAACACAAAATGTTTAAACTAAAAAGGTGCTACCAGACTCCATCTTGTTTTTGGTTGCAACAGGCCAATACAGCTCTCTTCATATATGTATGAGATACATACTTTTCAGAAGACCAGAGGAGGGAGGGAGGGAAGGAAGGAAGGAAGGAAGGAAGGAAGGAAGGAAGGGTCTTTTTTTTGGTGAAGCAGAAACTTTCCATGCTGTCTGCAATTTATTTCCAGTTGAGTTCACTGGCAAGGATAGGACAGTGTGAGTCAAGAAAATGTTGAGTGATCCAAAGTGGTGCCTTCCATTTTGTCACAGCAACAACTTTTTTTTAACGGAACAGAATTTATGTTAACAGATGAATAATTTTCCAGGTTTTCTCTTTCCTCTTTTTTTTAAAAAAAGTGTTATATCCAATAATGTACCTTCCAGTTTCAGCTAAAGAGGCCATTTCCCAACAATACTTTAAATATTTATGATAAGCAACAGGCGAAAAATTCAAAAATGCAACTCATTCTTGGATGGATACCAATTTAAATTACTCTGGTAATGTATTCTTTAAAAAAAGTAATCACTTTAAAATAAATATTTGCTGCCTCTATTTAGAATAATCTTCAGGTATACAAATATAAGAAAAAAAATGGCCCAAGTGTGATACAGATGGAGGGATTCCTTCAGTCTTGTGCATGAAACAAAGAGTAAGAAAGTGTCTCAGTTCTTTGCCCCTTGTTTGTTTACATTAATGTGGCAGTTATTTCTCAGGTTAGCATTCCCTTTCTGATGTATTTAAGTGCCTATTTTCATTTCTAATAAACCAGTCTTCACAAGCAGTCACAGCTGAAATTGCTAGAAATGTAATTGTACTACCAATGACATGGCAATTCAACCATAGTCGGATCCCCACTCTCCTGTCCTTTCTTCTTACAGTCTTGCCTTCTTAAATGTGTGTTTCAGTAATCATCTATTGCTTTCATTTTCTATTAACTACCCGTTATGAAACATTATGAGATTTTTTATGAACCCTAAATCAATATTTATGAAAGCTAACTATATTATGTGAAATAATTCCTTAATGTACTCTTAAAAACTTTTTTAAAAAAGGTATGATTATTTTACAGTAAAAAGAGGAGATATTGCTGATAATGTTGATAAATTGTATCCTCTCTTTAGCAAATCTCTGGGTTTAAAATGTTATTTTTTGTTTTGTGCAAAAAACAAGCTTTATCCTGATTAGGTTTTACTTCAAAATTCCATTCCATAATTACCACTTTTTTGTACCAAATCAATTTATATTTTCCAAATCTTTTAATGACAGATTATTTCAACACTGAATTGATGAACAAACTACTTGGCCTGAGCAGATTTTATTTCATTGTGCTTTATTTTAAAGACAACTAACTAGCCTGGGAAGACTTAATTAGAAAGTACGGTATATAAGATTAAATTCATTGAGGGTTGAATACTGATATGTTGTGATTTCTGCATGTGATATGTTCACTTCCCTTATAAAGGGATTTAATAATATCTTTATTCTGCTTCCATGACTTGCTTTTGCTGTAGCTTATGTTTCTTATCTGCACTGTTGTCTTGTATTTTTTCTTTCTTATTTTTTCTTAGTAAATTTAGATAATTAGATCCTAAAAAGATAAAAGCATGCATTTCATGTACTGTTTTACAAGCCAGAAAACATTATCCTAAGGGTTGAAATGCAGGTTGCTTTTTGTTTTTGTTTTGGTGTGTCTACCATTATCCTTGAAAGAATGGTAAAAAAACGTAAATCATGTAAATATATTATCTTTCACTTTATATACAGACACATCTTAAATTATACTGTTCAAACAAAGCAGACACAGTGTTTAGATAGAAAACACAGAGAATTCCTCATTAAACCAATAGATTGCCTGAATTTTTAGCTGCTATCTAAAATGAACTAATTACTAATAGCAAAATCATGTGCCTTTCCTTTGAGAAAGTGTCTTTCAGACTGCAGCATTAAGACTATAACATGACTTCTCTAATTTCTTATATTGGGAAATTGAAAACCTCCAATTTGATGTCAAAATTCATGACTTGGAGCAACATGGAAAAAAACAGCAGTAGCAAAAATCAGCATGTGGCAAAAAATATATATATACAGGGTATTAGAAAAATGTTACCTTAAGTATTCCTAAGAGGAAATCTGTGAAAGTTTTCATGAGGGAAAGAGACTGTCTTCTTCTTCTTCCTAGAGATGAAACTGACTTGGAGAACAGTTAGTTGGATTTGACTAAAGAAGTCTAGAAGATGGAGAAGTAGCCAATTGGCTTTGTCTGTGTGAAACACTGCCACTTGTAACTAACAGTCAAAACACTGAATTTTCCAGAAACCAGCCAGCAGTGTTAAGAATGAAATACTAGAGTAATAGATGAAGGAACAGAAAAGGTACCAGAACATAATAAGCAGAAAATGAAGAAAGAGAACACATGGGACACTGAGGAAGTTTGTAATAACCAGGAGAGAGAGAGAACCATTTTGATAGATCCTATTATCAAGTCCCTTTAATGTGAAAAATGAGTATCCTGCTAATTAAAGAGGCAAAACAGAAAAATCTGTTTGCCTGAGCTTAACATCTGCCATTCTAAATAAGTGGGTTGGCTCAGAGAAAAGGAATTACTAGCATTACTTTATTGATTTCAGATTAACTAGACCTTTGAATAAATATTTGTTTACGCTCCTCAGAATATAAGACTTCTGATTCCATGTATTTAGGTTAGTAACATTTTTTGCATGTTTAACTTTGAGCTCTCTCTAGAATGCATGCCATTGCTCCATTACATGACAAGTTCCAGGGACTTTCTAAAGAAACATCTCTTAGATCAAAGTTGAGAATATGAGAATTCTGTATTTATTTATTTATTTATTAAATAGATTTACAGGTAGTCCTCAACTTATGTCCACAGTTGGGACCAGAATTTCTATTGCTAAGCATGGTAGTTGTATAAGTGAGTCGTGCCTGATTTATGACCTTTTTGGCCATGGTTGTTAAGTGAATTACTGTACTTGTTAAATAAATCACGTTGTGATGTCTTCAGGGCTTATTTGGTCTTATAATAATTTGGGTTTGAGTTACAGCAAATGCTCTTGGGTTATATTGGCTAGTGATTTTATGAACTGTATAATAATACATCTATACAGCGGGCAACCTGCTTACTAAATAGTTAACACAAAGTTGATTTATATAAAAGATTCATGGTGGCTTGAAAAGTAAAGACGAGATTAAAAAAGGAATTACTTTGGGAAAGTTACTTATCCTGTAAAGAGAGTGTGTGTTATGATAGTAAACCTGCAGTCATAAACATGCAAATTTGAGCAAACATCCTCAAACAGCAGCCCTCCAATTATGATGTATCTGCAACTCCTGTATGCATCCTAAAAGCTGTCTTTAATAAACATTGTAATGGTACTATTAAGTAAACAACATATATAAAACTTTAAAGAGCTTTCATAACTACTATTATGATAAGAATAAATTGGCCTTTCATTATATTAGTAATTAGGATTAAGCCAGTTCTGGAAAAGCTGTTTTAAATGCTTATATAGAACCTAACAGAAACTTTGATTTGCTTGAAAATGGTTGTTGGTAGCATATTTGACTTAAGCATTTATTATTTGCACTATTGGGTCTTCATGGTTTTACTGCTTCTAAGTCCACATCTGTTGGAGAAACTGAGACTTCTTTAAGTTAACAAAAGAATTGTGTCTGGTAGAAAAGACCTCAGTAAACCCTGGACAATACTGGAAGTATTTAAGGACAAACTACTGTATATAAGATAATAGAGCATGCTTGGAATCTGTTAGAATTCAGTTACATGGAACAGGAAGTTGGATATAGTGAAATAAGCTTAATTTCTTTGTTGTTGTGGACCATCATTAAGGCTTTGTGCCTCAATTGAAAGGCAAAAATAAATATTTTGTTGCCAGTCTTACATTGTCTCTCCCATAACTTTTTATTTGGTTTTCTAAAATAAATAATTGGCATACTTTCCATAAGAAAAATTGATGGGCTTTAGACATGTTCAGTCTAAAAGTAAGTACTCCCATAAAAAGAGTGTGAGACTTTGATTGGATGATTGGGGACACCATGTTGAGTTTTTGATCCTGTCCATATGAACACTTCTGATGGAGTTCAAACATTCTACTAAGCCAAAATCCAACACTACAATGTAGCATGGTTTTTTAAAGCCTAGTCTTATTACAATTATGGATACCGATAGTGTATCCTCCTCATGGTCCAACTTGGCAGCAGCCCCTGACCACCCAAGTCTGGTTTTAAAAAGTTAAAGAGGTTTCCAGTTAGTACTTGGATGGCAGACTACTGTATTAGGAAACATCAGAGCCTTAGGCCAGACTGGGCAATTTAAAAAAATCCTGGAAGAAAGCAAGGGCAATTATTGATTTTGACTTCAGGTAGACCTTCCTATGGCATTTTTACCTGCACTTTGGAAAGCACATAGCCTACTTTTCACAACAAGAATTTCATAGTAAACTATATGCCAGAATTTCTTGCCATTTAATAGTTTTTCCTGTTAAATACACCTCTCTTTCTGGGCTTGTATTATGCAGATTGCATTCACACATAGAGCTAGTTCATAGATGGTGTTGCTTGACACACCATGCTCTTTTGTTTAGACCAGAGTTTTTCAATCCTGGCAACTTTATATGGCGTGGATTTTAACTCCCAGAATTATATAGCCAACTACTGTGGCTGATCTAACAAATCCTAGTTTAATTTGAGATGAAATCCATCAAGTTATTCTTTTCTTCTGATTATAGTTTGTGAGAGAGCAGGAGAAGGGAAATTTTTAATTTTAATTGGATCTTTAAAATGGAAAAAACACCCCCCAAATCCCAAAGGCAAATACTTAAAGGAAAACATTTTTCAAGTCTGCTACAGATTAAAATCTTGAGTTAAAACCTCAAATGGACCAGAATTTCTGTTATTAAGTGAGTCATGTCCAATTATACATTTTTGCCATGAATCAGTGTAATTGTTAAATGACTCAGTCATTAAGTGAATCCAGCTTCCCCCATTAAATTTGCTTATCAGAAACTGGTGATAAATGGTGATCACGTGACTTCTGGAACTGCAATAATCATATATAAATGCCAGTTGCCAAGTGCCTGAATTGTGATCATGTGACCATGGGGAAGCTGCAACGGTCATAAGTGCAAGGACTAGTCATGTCACTTTTTTCAGTACCATTCGTAACTTTGAACAACAACAACAACAGTAATAATAATAATAATAATAATAATAATAATAATAATAATAATAATAATAATAATAATAATAATAAAAGTTGGAAGGGACCTTGGAGGTCATCGAGTCCAACCCCCTGCTCAGGCAGGAAACCCTACACCATTTCAGACAAATGGCTGTCCAGTCTCTTCTTAAAAACTTCCAGTGTTGGAGCATTCACTGCTTCTGGAGGCAGGTTGTTCCAATTGGCTAATTGTTCTAACTGTCAGGAAGTTTCTCCTTAGTTCTAGCTTCTCTCCTTGATTAGTTTCCATCCGTTGCTTCTTGTCCTGCCTTTAGGCGCTTTGGAGAATAGCTTGACTCCCTCTTCTTTGCGCAGCCCCTGAGATATTGGAACACTGCTATCATGTCCCCCCTCGTCCTTCTCTTCGTTGCTAAACAAATGGTTGTAAGCTGAGGACTACCTATACTATTCCACAAAGGCAGCTGTAGCATCTTATTTGACCAAAAATTTCCATCTACCAGCCTCCCCTATTTTCTTAAGGCCCATTCCCCCCCCCCCCTTCAGCAGGGTAAGCCTCATGCAGCTGCCTTACCACAAAAGCTTCTGACCCAGCTTCTCAATCTACTGCTATCACAGCCAGGGTTTTATTCTATTGATTTTGACCTGCTGTAATAGATTGCACTCTGTATTTTAATTTTATAGTTGGAAATCCAATTGAGCAGAAAAACTGAAATAGGGAAAACGTGCATTGCTTAATTTCTCTATGGATTGGGGAGGGAGATAAATATATCTTCACAAAATCCCTTTAATCCATAAAATCATAATAGTTTTGGGGGTTTATCAATCTTTGTACTCTTTTCTTCTAATGGGGCTACAAATCCATTTTGAGTGATTTCCGAGACAGAAGCAAATGTTGGGTTCTGGAAGTTTGGAGTTCTTGAGTTTTCCAGTCAGTTTTTGATACTTTTCAGGATACAGAGAAAGGCACTATGATTCATATGGGACAGATGGTATTCCTATTCAAACACGTTTTCAAGCTATATTTAATTCAGTGAGAACTGGCTGCTGCTATCCTATTCTCTCTTGATATTCAACACATCCTGAGTTACTCAAGCTGTACAAAGTCATTGGCATGACAATCAGCTTAGGAGAAATTAGTATCATTTCCTATTAATGTAGGTGTACCAGATACTTACACTCTGTGTCATCATTTACCCTCCAGTTATCCTCTGAAATGGAAGGAAGGCATCTCTCAGGGAAATAGATATTCAGGAATATTAGCCATAGCTAGGCATCATCATCTATTATCAGCAGGTAAAGACACACTTAGCCTTATGTTATATGTATTTCATTTCAGTCTCTTTGTAACTCACCAAATACTCTGTCTTGGACATATGCAACAGAATAACTATCAAGAATTTTAAAAAACCTCACAGTTAATAAAAAATATCCTGCATGGCCACCCAAATCCTTCAATATGGAGTAAAAGCATGACAAAAAATGTCATATTACCAGCTTGACAAAATACCAGGAAGGGATAGGGAAAAACCTGTTGGAACTACTGCCATAATGCTAAAGATTCTTGAAATGGTAGTTTTGGCTTATTTATTGCCTATGCTAGACTCACTTCAACATCTCCCAGTAGATTTTTGTTCCAGTTACTTCAATAAGGAAATTGCAACAGCAGGTATTTTGGTGATATACACTGCAGAACAGCATCATTTTAACATGCATCAAACAAGAGAATAAGGAATTTCTTTCAAGAAGATGTCCATAATTAATACTAGGTTCTAGAAGGGTGCAAACTCAAGCAGGATCCAGGGTACTCTGTTGGAAAATGACTTTTTATTGCAAATGTAAAGTACATGAAATACCTTTGCTGTTAAACAAGGGTGTTTATCTCTTACTTGTAATTCTATTATTCTTTACCCTCTGCTCTTATCTATCATCACCGTGATCATCTAATCCAGGGTTGTCAAACTGCTGACCCACGGGCCAGAAGCGTCATGCTGAAACCGCGCCCACCCCATTGCCAGCAATGGAAAAAAAGTTGCGATATGTTGCAACACATCACGTGACATTGCGAGTTTGACACCCTTGATCTAATCTCTACCGTATTCCTGTACAGCATATTTTATCCTGCCATTCTATCATCTAACACTGATTTCTTATTCCCTTATTTCTATTTTTCAATCAATGATCCTATTGTTTCTGCTCTTATTTACTAATGTCTGTATTTCTTTTTCCTTAATCTTTGAATGCCATTTATACAGCTGTGCCTATCTCTGGATTATTCTCCCCTTTTATCTTTCTTCCATTTGCAATCAAATAGGGTGTTCAGAAAAATAAACCTTTGAAGAGAAACAAGTAAAATTTGAGATGAATTTTCCTTTTTTTATAGACAGCTGTTATCTTTATGACACATAATAATCAATACAGGAAGGAAATCTTTGGTTCAAATATCTTACTTCTTCAGTACTGTTAGATTTAAAATTTTATAATCCATCCAAATCAATGATTAAAAAGGTAGTGGATACTTCTGAAAGTGTTCTGAAAACAATAAAATTTGCAAACAAAGGCCAAATGGAAATCAATTATTGTTTCATAAGATGGAGGAAGAGGAGGAAAAAAGAATTGCCACTAATTTTAATGAAGTGGCTGTAGGCAAAATAATTATATGTATATTGAAGTACGCCTATATGGTATTGGCTGTAGCACAGGCAGATTTTGCTACAAGATAATCAGTGAAATCAAGAGATCAGATCTGTCTTTGGTGTAGCAATACAAGATGGTTGAAAAAATTGAGACAAATAGCTTGGAATGTAACAATTTATTGGGGTTTCTCTTCTCAATTTCCCCAGTTCTGGCATTGATACAATATTCAAGAGCAACAGAAAGAACAAATGTACAAGGATACATGAAAAATTAACATAACTTCCCCCCACCGCAAACTCGAAGCAACCCCCTTGTCTAATAAAAATGTCAATGGGTGATTAAATCACCCACTGTGTAATGCTTCCCAGCCATCCACTCTAGACAGTTTAGCCAGTTGAACACTGGATTTTAAAAAGCAACCAAGCAAATGCAAACACTATATTTAAAAAGTAATTAAGACAACATAATATTAGATAACATTTAATTCGTGTACAACTGTTTCATTAAATGTATTTTTCTCATAATACAAAATAGTCACCAGATATATAGCTCTTGTTTTTAAAGCCTATTTTTATGCCAAGAGGTAAGAACTTAATACGTTTAAACTTTAGCTTACTCTTCACCATAAGGCCTCAACTTTGTAAAAACTAAATGCCCAAGCTTATGCAGATTCACTCAAATATCTGAATATTTGTAAGACCCACAGGAATACTCCAAACATGTTACAAAACTCTTATGTGTTATTAAGGACCACAAATCCATTAATTCCCTAAGAGATTTCACCATACACGAGCATCAGTTTTGGCAAGATTGAGACCTGGTCTTGGGAAGCCTAAAAATGTATGCAATAAAGGAATAAGCATCGATTCTATACCTCCCTGTAAATTCTTCATGTGAATGTACAAGATTTTTCTTGAATAGAACCAATAGGACATATTGTGAGATATATTTCAAGCGGTTTGGATATAACATTCAAGAATTTAGGAGGAATAAAACATCAGGAACTTAATTAGAGATACTGTTAGCTATATTAATCTCTATGTGGTAGCACTAAGATTATGAAGCAAATCATAAGATTTTTACATATCTTTCCATCATTTTATTCCTGCATTTGCCTCCTCCCATTATTATTATTTTTGCATTCCAGGTCCTATAAACTCTTGGATTTAAAATTATTAGGGCTTGCAGTATTCAGATTCATTTTCAAAAAAGTATTTTGGAGAACATGAGAGTGAAAACATAATCTCTCTACAGCTCTTTAAAGCACCAGTACATCACTGAGATGATGTGGCTGCTTTAAAAAACTGTAGACAAGTGCTACATTCCTACCCTTATATGCTCCAAAGTGCCGTTTTGGAATTGATCCCAAATGAGGCAACTGTAAAAACTTCTTTGTTATCAAATTAGATATCTGCCTTAGTGCTGATAAGATCCTATAAACACCACAGAACTATCTCCCATTACTAACTGCAGCCTGCAAGGACAGATACAGATAATTGTAATATTTATCTGGCTTGACAGAATAGTGAAAATGCAGCAGAACCAGGGAGTGCTTTCCTAACCATCAAATGTGAAACATGGAAAATTTTTCTATTTGGTGAAGTGCCTCAAAATATAACAAAACTAGTAAATACATATAACTATTTCCAAATGCTGCAAAATTAAAGAATCTTAACAGGCTCTCTGTTGTTTTTTGAATAATAAATATTTGCTGCTACAAGCCATTCTTATAAATAGGAATAGTTAATTATTTGACAGACACAATCAATCACTCTTAGATAAGGAGGGTCCTTTAACACGGCACAAAAAGTTTGCCAATATGATAATGCAGAGTTTAAATTGTGTGCTTACAATATTTTTAAGTGCTATATAAACCAGGAACCAGGTTTTTCGTGGTTCTAAATTATCTAAATGAATCCAATCAAAGGAATCAGTTTACAATAATCTTCCAAGCAGTTTCACCTCTAAACAATAATTTACTGTCCACTGCAAAGATAAAATTCATTTTAAAAACTGTATACTCCTTGGTTTTCTCCTACTTCTCTGTCTTGCCTATTCATATAATACTAGATGTGGTCTCTTTCTCCTAGAGCAGGGGTGCCAAACTCGCCACATCACGTGACGTGTCATGACGTATCACGACTTTTTCCCCATTGCCAGAGCTGGGGTGGGCGTGGTTTCAGCATGACGCATCTGGCCTGCAGGCCGGCCGTTTGACACCCGTCCTAGAGTATACTTTCTAGTAAGTACTGTAAATAAAACTGCACAGCAACTGTCTTCCATCTTCACAAGCAAAGAATGTGATGCCTGTTCAGATGTTCTCTGCAGCCCTTATGGTGCAAGTGCCAGATAAGGGCCACTCATTAGGAAATTACGAGATTCAGGAACCAGACATCTCCGGGGCATGCTTCTTCCTTGTCAATATTTTAACTGTGATATATAGAAAAATTCAAGTACAGGGAAAAAATTACCCACCCTACTGAAGATTAAAAATGCAACCAGGTAAATCCCAAGGAACTTAGGAAGTCAGAAGGATTTACATGAGTACTGTAGAGTTTTTGTACTTAAATGAACAATTGCTATCACCAACAGTAGGGGGGGAAAATGGCTCTTCAGATGTTGTTGGACTACAACTCACTGCAAGACTGACAATGAAGTTGCTGTAAGTTACATCTGTCAACCTCTAGAGGAATTTAGTTTTCCTAATACCATAACTATTACCTTTTCATAATATACAGTAACTGAGATTGCATTGGTTTTGTTCAGCAATTTCCTTAACAATTAAATCTTATGCATTTCAATGATATTATGTGCGTGCATGTGTACATATGCATTCAAAGAACACTTACAGGTATGTATGCAAACGAAATTTCACAAAAAAGTAATCTAGAGTTTGCAGGATTCTAAGTTATACAAATTAAGAACAATTGCACATATTTATAACAAACAGGGGCTTGAAATACTCAGTTTCAAGTTCACAAGAGTTGTTTCAAATTAAAAATGGATTGCCTGAACTTTTTCAAAATTATTTTGAGCTTGAAACCATTTCAAATTCAAAGAATAAATGTTGAGTATCAAAGAGCTCACATTGATTTCAAAATATCTCTGGAATGGTCAGAATTGTTTCATACTTAAAATATTATGAATCTGAAACTTTGTGCACCCTCCCTAAAAATAATACATGACACTGAAAATATGCTATCATTACTCAGAATTCTGCTAAGAAGTAATTTTGACATTTTTTCCATCAAGCTTTGCTTATAGTTAGCAATCATTTAAAAAGGAATATAAATAATCCAATATTTTTAGATGTTGAATATAAATTGTACAATTTACCAATTGTAAAATTACAAACTTGGGGAAGGTTCTGATTCTATGTCAATGTCAAGTCTAGATGCATACATGCAGGATAACTTCATCTACTTTTCAGTTTTAGAAGTTCCCTCAAAATATATAGTATAAAAAATATTCAGGACTTGGTATAAGCAAATGGACATAAAAATTACATTGGGGCTTGAGCTCAATCTCAAGCATCACCCATTGAAACTTCTCTGTCTCAGAGGGATCATGCCTATAAGTATAATCAGTACTCAGCCAGACTGAATAAACAGCTAACACAGTGTAAGGCAGTTCCATGTTTTTCACGTCATTTAATCATTCAGAAGTAACACTGATAAATAATCTTTAAGTCAATAAAAACAGATCATGCATAGGTCAAATTAGAGGTTGTATCAAGCTGAAAAAAAGCCAGGTGGGGAAGGAGAACTTTCCAATCCCAAACTTCATCTCTTAAGATTCTCAATATGTAAGTTAAGTGAAAGCTAATATTTAATTACGGAAATATTAAAAGGAAGTATAAATATTCAGAAGTGTTTATAAGCACTGAGAACTTCTTCTTCTTAAAACCAATTTCAGCTAGAGAAAAAAGGAGATCTCAAAAATAAAAATAAACAGCTTATAAATCACAGCATTCTTTCAGACCACAACTAGATATTCCTAGTTCTCAAAATTATGGTCATACTACTGGCCCAAGCTGTCTTTATTATCACAAAGCATGGTGGAGGGTTAAGTGGAGGATTATTTATTGATATATACATAGTACATATACTTATATTGAAAATATCCCAGCTTTGCACAATCAGCAAACAGTCAAAAAAGCAGCAAAGCAAGCAACACTGGAACGTGAATGCATCAGGCAAAAGAGGGCAAGGTCTTGGGGCAAGAAGAACGGAGTGTGAACAGAGACACCAGGGCTCCAGTAGTGGAACCTGACCAACTGGAAATACATTCCAAATCTATTACACTACATGACCCAACAGGAATCCTAAAACTGCTGGATCCCAATGTTTTCCAATTTACTTTATAAACTTAACAATTCCCCAACAGGGGCAATATGTGAATTCTCTTGTTTTCCCCTCCGTATCAATTACCCAAAATTAGACTATATAGAAGATGGACAGCAGGAAATGCAGCAAAGAAATCAAATTTCTTCTAAACAGAAAAAGACAAACACTGAACACTCAACTCAGATAATATCCCACCCCTTTTAAATAGAAATTAAAATAGAGGGATTATTCTTCTGTAATTTATTTCAGATAATTTATATAGCCACCTATCTGAGAAGCAGCCGCTCTGGGCAGCTAACATCATTTTTAAAATCAATTAAAAACAACCAATCACAATAGTATACACAGAGAGATAATCTTCAAATGGGCAGGGCTGAGTTATTGAGCAACAAAAGAAATTATCCTCTCGAGAAGGATCAACAGAACCTGAAGAGGGGCTTCTTGATGCCATACTTTAATCTTTCACAGCCCATTTCATGTATCAAGCCAATCAACAACCTAAGGCTGTTCTGTGGTTGGATTTATCTCCAGAAGGCATCTGGGAGCACTCAGGAGTATGAATACAATATCTGTCTGCAACATCATACGGTGGCTGTGTCTTTTTCCAGGATCATGGGAGCTGCCACATGATACTGAGAAAGTATACAGCTAGTTTAAGGAGACACAGAAAGTTCTATGTGCTGCATAGCCTTCTCTAGTCTTATGCTCTCCAAATAGGTTGAATTACAAGCCTTCTCAGTGTATACCTATCCAGAGGCTATAAGAAAGTATGATTAGCATGGAGTGAAATAGCAATCTCAGTGGGCAAAGATATTATAGTTCAACTAGTAAAAAATAGCTGAGAAAGCTTTTGTAAGAGTGAATAGATGAAAAAAGTTATCTTTAAAATACAGGCACAAATCTGGCTACATTAGGGAGCAGTACTTTGTTTCCTTGGGAATATATCTAATATTTCTTAAGTAGATGTCAATTTTCCATTAATCCTTGTTGCAGGTTATGAGACATTAAAAATTAAGAGCCAAAATAAAAATGCTAATTTCCATGCAAGCAAAAACATGAAAATTATAACGAATACTATAGCACTACACTAGAATAGTAGAACATAATCATGTTTTAATAAGAACAGCTATCCTTCCCCAGTCTTGTCCAATGCCTGCCCTATGATTTCCACATCAATGATCTGATCTGTATCTGCCCGTATGACTAACACGGTATTCACACATTTAGATTGCAAGGACAGTAATAGAAAATCGAATATAGGCAATACTGTTACAGTGCCATTGGGTCGTGTGAATTCTTTCCTAGCACTTGTTCACACTCAGCTTCTACAATCATCACTTCATAGGTGATTTTTATGGATAACATAAATACACAATTACCACCTTGGGCAATTGTGAATTACATCATGTTACCCTTTTATTATATATCTTCCTTCAATATTTTAACATTATATTTGATTTGCAAGGCTACACTTGCTTTTTTCATCTCATTTTCCATATGTCTCAGGATGAAAATAATCACCATGGCCCAAACCCATCAGAATTAGTTTAGTGCAGTTTTTCCCATCTTGTGGTTCTCCAACATTCTTACTCTAACTACTAAATGACTGGGAATGTTGGGAGTTGCAATTCCAACACATTTGGACTGTGCCAATGTTGGGAAAATTGCTTTAGTTTTTGCTTTCTTCAACAAAGCCCTGATCATATCTCTTAATGTAGGAAAGCTATTACCCACTTGTAAAAATCTTGGTTATACAAGTATGAAAGATGTAATGTGGATTTGGTTAGAAAAAGAATTTCTGGTATACCAACCTCAGTATCAGTGAACTGACTTTATCACTGAATGTTTTGCCAGATTATAAGGGTATGTTTCCTTCACAGCTACCAAACACACATACATCTTGCTTGTCAGAGATCCCAGATCTTACTGAAAACCACAAAGCAGCAACATGTCCCATTCAATTCAGCAGATCATCATGAAGTACAACTGATAACTTGCATGAACAAGTTAATAATAAAATGCCACATAGTCCCGCCTGACAAACAGAACAAGGCTAAATTCTGGCTTCATAACTATGGAAGGAGGCATTCTCCCTACTCCTTCAAGGGTAACAGAAGGAAGAATTTTCTCTAAGATTTGCTTCCTCAGTTGAGAAGCTGCATCTCTTCTTACATTCTTTGCTCTTCCTTCCCAATTTAAATTATCTGAATGCCATCCTCTCTACCACTCATAAATGTAAAAATACTCTTTTCTTTAAGGACCAGCTAATATCACTACATTTGTGCAATTACTGCATTTAATATTTTTAAATCTCTATCCTCCTCTGACTGTAAAAATCTTCTCTTTTTTAAAAAAAGAACTTTTCCTTTTTTCTTTTTTTTCTTTTATTTGCAAAACTAGTCTTCTTTCTCAACCCCTACCCCATCAAACTCTCCTAATAACAAAAGTGGCCACAAGCATGGCACAGATACAAAGAAAACCCATACGTACAACTCATATGATATCTTTGCACAGACTGTATGTATAGAAGGGCTTTTATCCTTTAACATATAAGGAGAAATTAAGATTCAAGGTAATAAACAAAGCTCAAATCATTAAAACACAACAATAGCTCTATATTACCCTCTAGTGGTTTGACTGCATCATGGAACAAGGTTTTCTTTTAACAGAAAAGATTGACACAATTTGCTTTTATAGAGCATGTGCCAAATTAGGAAGGGAAAAATAATCTAAGAGAAGAACAATATTGCATTCCAGTATTACACACAACTGGTCTCCTCCTGTTCTTAAAAGTGATGATTCTTTCTGATGTGAAGAATTTTTCTAGCCCCTGGAAGCAGGCAAGAGCAACTAGATTGGTACGTTGCTGACAGTACAAAACTCCCCAAATTAATTAGAAGCTGCTACAAGGCTATTTTATAGTCCAAACAGCAGGCATTTCTTTGCATCAATCTGGCTCAAATCCCTTACACCTCTGTGAATGAATTACTCTAGTTCACAACCTTAGCCCATTCTTAAAATAGTCTGCTGGTTGTAATGAGATTGGAGCGATAACAGCAATACAACTAACAATTAGCACCATAATCTGTTTTACCAGTCTAGCTCAATAGCAACCTGCCAGAGATTTCTTACTCAAACACTACTTGTTCAAATATTTTCAGCTAAATCTCCAGTGATCAGCACAAGCAAGGCAAAACTAGAAAGATCTACTGACTGCAATTGCTACTACTCCAAATGATTTAAGGAATAATAATTAACAAGGAGTGCACAACTTCCATTAACTCAAGAGTTACATCAGATGTAACATGTGACATACAGAAATGGGAAAGGCTAGGCCCCATTTGAAAGGAGGGGTTCAGGAGTACAGTAGGTGCTACATTAGTATGTTGAGTTTTAAAGCAATAAGTTGTATTCCTTAAAACACTTAAAATGAAGAAAAAGCCCCACAAAAGATATGCTGGAGGGCCACATGCAACTTTTGGATCATAATTTTTCCACCCCTAATTTAGTGCTTTCATTTTTAAACACTTGCTACAGTGGCAATTATAGCAGTCGAAGAACTGCTATTCAAGCAGCTTGGGATAAGTCCTAGAGTCTTTGACTTCTCCACAAGCACTTTTTCATGTTATGAAAACAAAGAATCCTTATTTGTTTTCCATGTATCATAATAAAGAACAAAGTGTACGGAGGAAATTTTATGCCTTAAGAGGCAGTAAACATGTACATGTTAGTTTTAAGCAGATATACCTCCTGAGCAAGTATTTAGTGCATAAAATGTATACCCAATATCTTCATGTTAAAAGAGGAAGGAGAAATCATTTCATCTCCTCCTTTCATTCTCTCCAGTCACACACGCCACTATTTCTAGTAGTTAGTCTCTTTTTGGATGGAATAAAATCAAACAAAACGTGCGACTTGTTTGATGCATTTGGAGGAGCTATATGTTGAAATCGGCCCGTTTGTTAATGACTATTTTTTTCATAATACCTCTAAGAAAGTTAAAAACCATATTCTATGGAAACTCACAGAAACTGAAGTGACAAGAGACTCCGAGGAACAAGGGGAAATTGGCCAAGAGATTGTGTGCTAAAGTATCTGAAGAGTTTCCTACTGAAATTCCTTTTTACAATGGCTATCTAATTTGTTTCTAACAAAATGCCACAAAAATAAACAATTGTAGAACATGATTGACTATTCAATCACCCTTATATTTCCTCTTGAAATTTCATAAAATAATTCTATTTTTTTCTCTTAAAGTCTTTTTTTAATACAAGTCTCCCTGTTCTATCCCTATTATATATCTCTATCCTCAGCCCAGCCCAGCCCACCCACCTTTGAAGCCATTAAAATAAACTCTCATGATAATGCCTCCTATTCTTGAGGCAATGCAATGAAACAGCTTGTTTTACTGATTTCACAAAAAAATTACAAACAGTTAATTCCAAAGCATGCATCTGTGGAATAACAGAAAGCCTTGGAGTTATATATATTAGCGGGAGGAGCATGGAGGTAATAACCCTGCACACCTTGTAGATTTCATTCATTTTTTTAAAAGAAATTAACAGACACTAAAGAGAATGCATGACTGGATAACAGCAAAACTTGAATATCTCTTCAATATTCACCGCACTCAAACTGTCACAAACAACACAATGCTTAACATCATAAACTTTGCTTCTGGTAGGCATCTATGTATAGACACTAATATTTAGGGCTCTAACACTCATCAGCTCTCAATCTTTTTTCTAACAAAGTTCTGACTTCTTAAGCATGGATATAAACAAATGGAATTCTGCAAAGTCCTTGAAGGAAAGAGAGGAATGTTAAAAAGAAAACACGGGGGAAGGAAAAGGGTGAAAAAGTCTTTTCTAATGGAGAAATTAAACCACTGCTTTTTAAAACCTTCTCAATCAAGCATTAAATGCCACAGTATTTGCAGCACCAGGCTTCACATGTATTGTTAATTAACTTTAAAAGAACAAAAAAAATGAAACAAAAAAAAAATCCCTAAGCAGAATACTAAAAGACAATTGTTCAGACTGAAACATAGAAAAGAGACATGCCATTAAGAACAAGAGTTAGTTATTTCAGTGACAGCACAGCATGCAGTTGAGCCCTTAAGAATTACCTCAAACACATCCTTCCCATCATAATGTAACAATGTATAAATAGTTTGCTGGACAGCACTACATACATACCCACACATGCCACTATTAACAAATTGGAGGCATAGTATAGGGGAGGAAAAGTTTGCATCAAAGCTAGAACATGTGACAAAAGAACAATGAAGTGGAAATTTGAAGAAATTATTTACTACTCCAGTGAATGTTAGTCATCAATATATGGAGTCAGTGAATGTTAGTCATCAATATATGGAGTCATTGTTCCTAACATTTGTAGGTGGTGGAGGTGGAGGCAATACAGCAAAAACAATTATTTGCTTTCAAGGCAGAGTATTTAGGTTTCAGTATGAATGAATTAAAGGAAAGGAAGGTATTGCAGGCGGGTGGATGGGAGGAAGAGGCAAGCATACACTAAACATACATACTATCTCCCAACAAACATACCAAGATCCAAGAGACATATAATAAATGTTTACAATATGTTCTTAGCACCTTTGGTTGGCAACTGTACAGGCAACTTGAAATCTTAGGAACTGCAGAAATGAATGTTCTTCCATCTCTTTTACTGAGAAAAAAATAGAAAGAAGGAAAAGCACAAGCAAGCACCTTTTCCCTACTTCGCTGAAATGTAACTATACCAATGTAAATAAGAATAGTGGGTTGCATCTCAATGCAACTTTTCTAAAGGAGTATTGGGCCCCACTTTTTTTTTTGAAATAAGATTTTAAAAAAAATAAAGCTCATGCATCTCATATGTGAAGAAGAATAAATGATGCAAGATAAGACTAACAGCTTCATAAGGCTGAAGCAGCTTTAGCTTAACAGTAAAAAAATACAAAATGTATTACAATCAGGAACTAATGGAGATATAATTCAAGGCTAATGAAAAGGGGAAAATGGGCCTACAATGACCTCATTTGCACTTCTAATACATGCACAGTGGAACAACATTCAGAAATGCACTGCAGGATTAGGCACACCCAATCCCTATGAAGTTCCATGACAGTTTCTAAGTTCTGTAGCAGTTTTCCATAACAAGGGTGACATTTTCCTTGGATATTGTCAATCCAAATTATCTTTGTCAAATTACAAATATGCAGGAAAGGTGACAGGAATAAAAGTGGCAATTTATGGAAAATAAACTCCCCACCTTTGAGTTTGGCCAAAGGGTTACTTCTGTTTTTCTTTGAACATGAGGGGAAAATATACCTTTCACTTAATATACCCACCATTCTCCCAGGCTCTTATTTATCAGGCTCCTGTCAAAAAGATGCAATTTTTGAAGGCCTCCAAATATACCCAAAAGGAAAATTTATTTCCCAGCATTGAGTCCTAACAGCTGTGACTTTGGAGAATTTCAAACACATCTATTTCCATTCCTCTATCAACTTAATTTCCAAGCAAAGAGAAAGAACAGATGAGAAGGGAGAGAGAGAAGAAAGCAAGCATTCATATCATGCATGGTCTTACAGTATAGCCTCCTTGACCCCTCCCCCAACATTTGTGAAAGAGGAAGACTCCTCTTTATTTGCCGCCTCCTCCTCCACCACCTCCGGCCGCTGCCACTTTTTCAAAATCTTCAGCATTGCAGAATTCCTTGATTGTGACCGTTAATAGATTGCTGGTGACATCAGTAACCACCACATTAGAGCATGGAGACATTTCGGGTCGCCAATCACCAGCCTCCTGTTCTGGGTCAGAAGACAATGGAGAGGACGGGATCTGACCTACTCCATTCCCTCTGGAAGGTGACTGCTTACTGGACACTGCTGACTCAGGTGGAATTGACAGATCGAGGACCTCAGATTCACGCCAGTCAGGAATGGCAGGATTTAGAATCTCAGGGAGCAGCTTTGGTGGGGAATCATCTGGATCAGATGAGGAGTGTGGCGCTGGTGAGGGGCAGTCAGAGGAGCTGGAACTGCGGGCATCATAGGCAGAACAGCCCATGAGTCCACAAGAAGCACCTTGAGAACCTCCTGCCTCTGTCTTCCCCTCTAATGATGGGGATGGAATAGATGGCTTGCTATACAGAGGGAAGCTTCCAAATTTCATGTGGCGGATCTGATTACGAAGCATGCTCTCACTAAACTTCTTGCTCTTACCAATTACACGATTTCGGGACGGGATCTTAGAGCGTGCCAAGTTTCCTCCCCCACTTGCTCCTTTGCCACTTTTATCAATGACTTTCAGATTGAGAATGATACGACTACGCTTGGGCTCACGAGGTTTCACTTTGCGATTGATGATGCGTACAGTCTCTGAGAAAGGAGAGACAGGGGGGCGGATGCCAGTGCTCCCACCCACTCCACTGTTCTGTGGATCCGGGCGGGGCAATGGGCGCCGGGACATACGGTGGCATCTTCGGATGTCCTTCTTGAGCCTGTGCACTGCAGCACTGGAGTGCAGTTTCGGTGAGGATGTGCTAGAACTGGGCTTGACAGAAAAATGTACATCCCCAATGTGTACGGTATCTGCTTGGGCTCGAGCCTGCAGTGAATGGGATAAAATGAAAAACATGGAGTTAGACTGGAATAAAATATATTCTATGTGCTGAAGTCCAGGTTTCTTAAGAGTTGGGAACACAATTCTAAACACAAAGCCAAAAAAGATGAAGTGATGAATGACTCCTGGATTTAAAATACAGCTTCCTTGTAGTTCAAATTAACAAGGAAGTTTTGCCTAAGCTTAGTCTAACCTAAACATGATATGGTTATAAGCAGGAAAATCCCAATAGGACTATATGCAATATATTTACATTTTTGCTCTTGAGTTTAAATTATAATTTAGCACACTAGATGTTAAGGAACCAAAGGGTTTATATTTATTAATTAACAGTGACATTAGATAGTTAACTTCGATGCATACATTTGAGCCCAGAATAAAGAACAAATTAGTTTGTCCAAATTTTAAAAAATACAAAGGTAAAGCTTACAAAATTAACAGTTTATAAGTTTCTGTGAACATACTGTTAGCTAAAATATCCTGACATCACTAGAGGTTTCATGCAAACCCTTTGACCATCCAAATAAATCAGTGATCTTAACTATTCACTAAAGAAGTGAGACAGGATATAAATTTTTATTTTTTTATTTTTATTTTATTTTTTTCGCCATCTATCTAGCCACAGGGTTACTCTAGGCAGCCATAGTAATATCTGTTGGAAACAATATCAAATTTGGAAAAAGACACTTAAACAAGAAGCAGTATTTCAAGTAAAAAATATTTAACCATTAAAATGTAATTTATTTATTTCATACAGAATTGTTAAGAATATAGGCAATTTGCTACAAATGTAAGATCTGGAAAATCTTTTGATTTTAATAAAGAAAAACATATTTGGACTCTTTGATGCATAGATGACTAGCAACAGCCCATAGATAAATTAAATCTTCTAGATAGTGTCAATTATTATGATGCCTAGGCACTTGAAAATGAATTGATTCCTGCAAAAACAAGCAATGTAATATAATGTACTTTTCCAGGATTTGCAAAATCCTAAAATATTGTAATTTACTTAGCAGCAATCATTTATCTTTTAGATAGACCTTCTCTACTTAATACTATGCTAGAAAAGCCACACATTAGTATATAGAATTAAGATTGAAAAATCATTCAGTTAATGTTCGGGTTAAATCAATGACAGGTAGTCCTTACTTAGCTACTGTTCAAAGTTATGATGGATCCCCCAAAAGCTAGAAAATCACATACACACACACAAAACCCCAGTTCTGGAGTTTTTATGATGGCATAACCCCCCTCCCCCCCAAATATGGTCACATAGCCACATTTCAGGCACTTGGCAACAGATTCACCTTCACGACCAGTTGTGTACCCTGGTCACATGACTGCAATTTATGGTTTTTGCGAATTTCTGGCTTTTTCAGCCAGTTTCTGGCATAAAAATGCCCATAGGAATGAATGGATTTGCTTAACAATTGTGGCGCTTTTTTAAGGATAGTGTTCACTTAATGACCACTACAAAAGAAATGTGTACAATCAGGTTGGTCACATGGGTGCCTTAACTTTACAACCATCACGATTTACTATGGAAATTCTGGGCTCAATTAGAGTCGTAAGTTGAAGGCTACTGTACCATATTAATTAGGTACTTATGATTTAAAACCCAAATTAACTATAGTTGTAAATCCTGGAAATATTCATTACATACTTTACTGAGAAAAGGATTACAAATTCCTGTCCAAATTATTAGACTCTGGCATCACGTATTAATTATTGAGGTTAATCAGAATTTTTCCAGTTTTAAGAAATACAGAGTCACCTTGTAGGGGAGATGGGCAGCATCAAATTTAATAAATAAAAATATACTTTTGATGCTTAATATCTGTCCAGCCTATAATTGATCTCTTCCTGAACTAAAAATACCAAAATACTAAATACTAAATACTAAATACTAAAAATACTAAAAATACTAAAAATAAATCTTTCCTATTTCCCTATTTAGTTTAATTCATATAAAACATTTTAATATTAAAAAGAGCTGAAAGTATGTAGTAAATCCTTCTGCTTTTCAGGTAGCATTCAGTTCCTTAAAAATATTGAAAGCGATTTTTGTCAGTTCTTCTGAAAAAATAAATTATTCGGAAAATAGAGGGCTTTTAAGGTTTTTGGATACTACTAACAGGAGCACCTTTAAATAGACTGTCTGGTCCAGAAAGTTTATTTTGCAGGCAGACATACATAAAATTACTATCAAAAACTCCAGAATAAATGAAATTTGCAGAGTTGCTATGTATACCCACACTATTTCTTTAATTTTTGTCTTAAGAATTCAAACTTTTCAACCTTTCACACAATCCTTGTAAAAAAGAATCATAAATCACTTGTCTGATTTTTATATGAAAAAAATGGTTGACACAACTTTTATTTCAATATGATAGAAGTATGTTGAAGTCAGAATAGAGCTGCCCTCTGGTGCTTTGAAAAATAAGTTGACCCTCTCTTCTTTGTGGCAGCCCCTCAAATGCTGGGCTACTGCTATCATGTCACCCCTAGTTCTTTTTTTCTTTAGACTAGCAATACCCAAATCCTGCAAGGCCTGTTTTAGTCTCCAGGCCTTTAATCATTTTAATTGCTCTTCTCTGCACTTTTTTCAAAGTCTCAACATCTTTTTTGTAATGTAGTGACCAAAATGGATGCACTATTCCAGGTGTGGTCTTACTAAGGTTTTATAAAGCGGTACTAATATTTCATGTGATTTTGATTCCATGCCTCTGTTTATACAACCAAGGATTGTATTAGCTTTTTTGGCTGTCGCCGCACGTTGCTGGCTTATATTTAAGTGATTGTCCACTAGGACAGAGTTCCCCAACCTTTCTGGCTTTGAGGATCGACCGGGGGGGGGGGAGAGAGGAATGGTTCTGTACAAGTGGCCAGCAAGCGTGCACATGCAGCTCCATTTGCGTGAGGGGCGTGCAAGCATGCCCTCCGCTCATGCAAATGCGGCATGCATACACATGCTCACCCAAGTGGCAATGCACGCACACGCTTGTCCATTCCCACAACCTGATTGCAAACCCTTCACAGCCCAGAGGTTAGGGTCCCTTGCACTAGGATTCAAAGGTCCCTCTAACGTTACTGTTTTTGAGCCAGGTTTTGCCCAATCTGTACTTGTATCTTTGGTTTTTCCTGCCTAAGTGTAAAACCTTGCTTTTCTCCACATTAAATTTCATTTTGTTGTATAGGATCCATTGTTCAAGTCTGTCAAGATCCTTTTCCATCCTGAGCTTGTCTTCTGGAGTGTTGTCTATTCCTGCCAGCTTAGTGTCATCTGCAGATTTCATGAGTTTCCTTTCTATTCCCTCATCTAAATCATTTATGAAGATATTGAAGAATACTGGGCCCAAGATGTGGTACTCCACTGCTTATTTCCCTCCATACAGTGTGACAACTTATGAATGTTCAAACATGTAAAGACTTTAAATTATGCTGATCTATGACCATAATAAACCATTGGTTATTTATTTAAATGAGTTATAAAGCTGCCCACCTCACCGTAGTGCCTAAACTAGCATACAATGTCTATGTAATTTTCTTGGTAACAACATAAAAATTATTTACCAGTCTACTGACGTTTTTAAAAATCTGTGGTTTTCTGATGATCTCTCTTCCAATGATAATTGGGAGTAACTTCTTTGGTTTTTTTTTAAATCAAACAGCTACTATCACATTCAAAATAAGGTCATTTTTTAGAAATCTGACAAATTAAAAAGGGTGGCTTATAGCCATTGGTCAGTGCCAGTTCAATGGCACTGAAGTGTATGATTCAATGAAACAAACTTCTGTTTTGTCATCACACCGATCACAACATTTAACAAACGTACATTGTCAGATTTATCAGCTAGAGACTGTATTCAACCCTAATGAAGAAGACCAAATAACATTTGATTTTTATCTATTCCTTTCCAATTTCACGTTTTAATATTTAGACAACTGAACCCCAAAACCCTATCACCATCAAGTTATTAAAACAGAAGTTACCTTTAGCAGAAAAGTTTTAGGCTTAGGTCCTCTCTTCTTAGGTCCATAAAGCTCACGCTCACGTTCCCTTGTTGAGGTGGAGAAAAGAAATTAAACACTTTTTTAAAAAAAAAAAAAGCCCAAAGATGAACAATTAAAAAGAGAACCTTCTTCTAAAATAAACATTTTAACTTCTTGACTACGGGGGCAATAAAGCCACCGCAATTCCTCCTCTGATTTTTCAAGAGGCAAGACTCACTTTTGCTCGAAGGCTGCAATCAAGCGAGAATCTAGGATGTTTTCCTCGGGTTCCCAAGTGCTGTACCTGCACAGATTCAGACAAACAGAGCGGGTGGCACGGTATTCGTGCGCACCGAGGAGTTTGCGGGGGGGGAAGGGAAGGGGAACGGGAGAGGAGGCAGCAAACCGCCCCCCCTGGCCCTGCTCTCCAAAGAGAGGAGGAAGGCAGAGCGCCAGCCCGGCCAGGCCCCGAGAGGCGGGAACGGGGCTTCGCGCGGAGAGGCTGGAAGGCAGAACTCACTTGATGGCCCAGCCTTTCCATTTCACCAGGTATTCGATGCGTCCCTGCAAAATACGTGGGCGGAAAGGAGGGTGGGTGGGAGAGCGGAAGAAGGGAAGAGGAGAAGAAAAGGGAGCGGGTTAGAGAGGTGGCAACGGCAGCGACCCCCAAGCCAAGCCCCGCCGGCCCGCAGCTCACCTTTCGGATCCGCCGCTTGATGATGGATTCGGCCGCAAAGACCCGCTCGCCCACTGCAGAGAGCTCCATCTTTGCTCAGCCTCAGCAACAGCAGCAGCACCCACAGCCCATAATAATCCCGCCCGCTCCCTCGCCTTCCCTTTCTCCCTCTCTCAGGGCTGGCTGAGTGACTGACTGAGGCGGGTTGGCGGCGGCGGCGGCGGCGCTGTTCCCGCGACAGCGGCTAGAGCGATTGAATCGCGCACACGCACGCGGGGCGAGAATGCGCCGGCGCACGCGTGCATGCCCGTCTTCGCCTCGCGCGCGCGCCCGCGCCCGCGCGCGCCTGCCGAACGCACGCGAGCAGGGACGCGGCGGGAGGAATGGGGACGTGACGCGAGCCAAAAGCTCCCTCGCCCCTCCGTTTCACGTTCGCTGCCGCTTGGAGAGTCCGTGCTTCCTTCGCCCCCAACCCACCCCGCGCTGGCGGAGAAAGGGGGAAAAAGCCGGCAGGGCGCAAGCGCGAGCTCTTAAAGGGTCCGCGCTGTTGACTTCCGAGCACAAAAAAGGCTGTAGACGTGCGAAGAGCGAGAATAGGAAAGTACAGCGTGGACTCACTCGCAGGGGGAGTGCCCCCTCCTCTTCCCCCCCCCAGTAGGTTTCCTGCTAGTCTTTCCATTTTCTCAGCGAGCGCCTGTCATTATTCCCAGCTGTCATTTCCTGCTCCCTCCTCCTCCTCCGTGCAGTGGTGATCTTTCTTCTGTAGCAATTAAAAAATAACATATTAATATAAAATACAAATAGGGGTTAGAAAACATAAACTATCACATCTCTGCTTAGAGACATGTAACTTATTCAACCCAGTTAGCTGATATTCAAACCATGATTTCGATTCTCGGGTTGTCTTGCCGTTCAGACTCCCTGCTGGGAGATGAGGAGGTTGTAGTCCAAAACATTTACAAAATCGAAAGAAGTGGCTTCAGCAGCATTTATAATGAGTCTCAAGGATTATCTGCCGGTTTTATTTAATCTTGAAATTCATATCATAAAAGCAGAATAGCCTTGCTCATATTACGTTGCTACAATAATACATTTTCTCCCTCCTAAATAATAATTCCGCACCACCCATCCTACCTCTGGGCATTTATTTGCTGTATATTTATTTGTTGGGCATTTATTTGCCTTAAAGGCTGCATTGTGGGAAAACAGGAGAAAGGAGAGAACAAAAACAACAAAACAAATGAAGAGTAAAGCTATTCATATTACTTTTCTTTTAGCCATCGATTCATAGTGAGTAAACCAGCCAACTATTTGTTGTTAAATAGCAAATTCTGTGCTTGTGTGCATTAGGAAAATATTGAAAATAAAGCAATGTAAATAATACCATTATATAAAAGTGCAGTGAGTCTTTATCTTGAATACTGTGTTTAGTTTTGAGTACTGCATCTGAAAAAGGATCTTAGAAAGCTAAAAAAAAAAGGAATAATCAACATTTTAGGATGCTCCCTTGTTCCTTGTATACTTTTATTTTTTTAATCCTACTGTCTGTACCATATGTGGGTATGTCATTTAGAATTTCTGAACTGGAACAAAATATACCCTATAAATTACAGGTACAACTTTTAACAAGAAGAAAGGTAAATAAGAGGAAATCTTGTATTTCCTTTTCCTTCTTTCTTTCCTGTTAAAAGCTGGATATCTACACATTTGAGAGGATGCCTTCAACCTCTACTATTGTTAAGGAAAAGAACCTATGTTTGATTTTATAATAGAAGTATACAAAATTAAATGTCAGAGATTCATAATTGATAAAAGGTACAACTTATTTACAAAATATATAGTTAAATTTGTTATGTGCCACCATCAAATACAGTGATAAATAACAATTTAGACTATTTTAAGGGGAAATTGAATACGTTTTAAAGGTAAGTATATGATTAATGGCTTCTAGTATTGATGGCTAATTGTGGCTCCCAAAATTGTTGACAGTCTACTTTGTACATCAAATGCTGGAAAGCAAAAGGTTATGACTTTCCTTTTCATATTTGTGAGCTTCCTGACCTAATTGTCTTTACATATTTAGATTTACCAGGGCTACTTCACAACTGCCTTTTTAAGGTGTGTTTGGGGGCAATATGTAGTAATAAAAAAATCAAGCAGCAGTTTCTGATCTATCTTATTTGATTAGTGCATGCACTTGATCAGATCCAGCAAGTATTTGCAATCACATGCATCCAACTGGACACATCACATGGTGGATAAAGCTCTTTAAAATCCAATAGTGATCCTGTTACATAAACTACCATTTGTAATTCCGAAAGTGGCACCTAATGCTTAAAATCAGTAGACTTCTTTATGTATAAGGAAGTTATTACTGTCATGATTTGCTCACTTTCTTTACACCATGTATAGCAATTAAGTGCTCTGATATGCTTCAAAGATATTTGACTATGTTGCCAAAGCAATCAGCACTCTGGAGAGCGCTTGGCACCTTGTTTTGTTTACAATCTGTAAATACTCTAAAAAGAAAGCACAAAAGGAAATTAAACTTGCAATCACTGTAGTATGAAACTAATGAAAGAATTAATGGATAAAGGTTAAAGGAGCTATTTAGGGCTTCATACAAGCCTAGAATAATCTGGAAGGCCTCAGATTCTTCACCTGAGGAAGAATCCATACACAATACATGAATTAAAAAAACCTAAATAAATACGATTTCTTGGACTAAAACAGCAGTCCCAACATTCCAAAAAAAAGACTCAACGGGGCTCAGCAGGCACACTAAGCCTAACAGAGCCAGGTCTTCCAGGTCTCTTGCTGCCATGTGTAACTCCAGCGGGATGCTGTTCCAGAGGATGGGAGCTGTAATATATGATTACTGCAGCAAGATTATTGTATGTGCAGAGATGGAAAGATCTGGCACTACCCACTATGGGGAAATGGTTGGTGAAATTTACTGATGAAATGGATAGACTTCTTTGATTAGAGAAGATATTATCTATATTTATTGGTGACTGGAAGCCTCTTAATCACTTTTCGCATAAAAATGAACACAGTGAAGTTGTGATTTTGATGATTAGACAGGATAGGTTATAGAAAGAATATATTGTAATTTTAGAGAGAGAGGTTAAAATACTTCTACAATAACCGCTATGAGGAATATTGGAAGCCATTTCATTATTTTTTCTTTTCTACTATTCTTCAACGTTTCTCTTTTCTTGTACTTTTTTCTTTTCCTTTCTTGCTTTATATTGGTTTGTAATAGTTTTTATTTATTTATTTATTTGGATTTCCTATTTCTTAACCACCCATCTTTTATGGGGGCTTTTATTTTCTTGTTTAAGTCTTAATAAAAAAATATTTTAATTTTTTTAATAAAAATCATTTTCCATAGTGCCTCCCCACTTCAAAAAGTTGATAGCATTTCATCCTTTCCCTCAAAATAATAGCTTTCATAGCTTTCCAATTTTGTTTAATTCTACAGAATAGCTACATCCCTCATAACAACTTTTTCCTTTCTTGTAATAGATCAACAGTGCATTCAAATTATTTTGATTACATTTGATAGCTGACTGAAATGATCTATAACTTCCTGAATTCTGATGTAAAAGATCAGTGATAGTTTTCTCTACCCATGCCAAAATATATTTTCATTTGTCAGTTTGTTCTAGATCAGCAGGATTAACAAGATACTACAAGGGAAAAGAAAAAAGTTATTGAAAAAAGAAAATTGTACATGTTGCCCGTTTCAGAAAAATATCAAAGAGAAAGATGGCTCAGGTAGGTACAATATAATTAATTGGAAATTAATCCATATTTATAGTCTTAGCTTTAGTGACTGGGAGTAAAATAACATGTTTTCCTAATTGGAAGATCAATCTTCCAAAAAAGGAATATATGAAACTATTTGTATGTTTTAATTAATTGGTGGCTAGTTTGATATATATGTGCAAATACTGTGTTTTCTTAATTCCCCCATCAAAAAAAAATTCTTTAGTCTGCTGAATTAATCTGAGATCTCATGAGATTTATAATTATTTTGAAGCAAACATGTACAAAACATTTTTCCCTTCTGTTCAATCATGTTCAATTATCAGAAACTGCCTGGACAAATCTGCAGAAAATGTGATAGCTCTAAGCTAAAGCATACCCCATGTCCCAGGTTTAATTTTTGCTATTGCCATATATGTTTAGAGAAATTCCTGCCTGCTTGTACTTCACATTTTACAAAGATCACTGACAAAATGTAAAGAGGATAAAGAAAATGATGGGAAGATCTTTCAACTGTTCTTCATGAAACTGGGTAAATTTAGATTAAAGGAAGATACTGTTGATTTCAAACACATGAAAAATTGTTAATATACAAAAAAAAATCCAGGAAGTAGATTCCATTTAAAATTTAGTGAAAACATCAGTATTAAGAACTGCTTGACAAAAGAATTGATTATTTTGGCATTTAAATAGAGGCTGGGAAGATCTAGTGAAGTTGTAATTTCTAGAACTACCACTGTAGCTGCTAGGTTTGAGAGACTTGAGAGATGATTTCTCAGTTTCTTCCAGTTCTGCAGTTCTATTATAAAGATGCTTAGCGGCCTACCAAACTGTAATCCGTAATTTGCCAGCAAGTGCTATCAAAATTGTCGTAAGGACAATGAGATTTAACTGCTTCACTTCAGCTTCGGATATTATCCATTATATTATGTTATCCTATTGTCTCTTCTGTAAACATTTAAAGGCAGCATGTTTCTTTTTATGTGATCAGTAGTCAGATCATCATACTCAAGTTTAAGGTGTCCAATCAATGCTTAATCATGAAGTAGATCTAAAGACCATCTGTTTAGTCAAATGAGGCAGTCAAGTAATTTCAGGTCAAGTTGTATGAGTAAGTGATCCCAATATATTCAGAAAATTCTTTTCCAGAAGAGGGACAAAAGCCATATTAGGTTACAGTATTTAATATTACTGCACCAACCAGTCATGTAAGTTTTCTTGGCTAGAACAGCCAAGTTTGAATAGCCATCTGACAGAAATGCCCACAAGAGTTGGGCATTCCATGTCGTTGGGCATTCCATGTTGTTCATTCACTGATAATTGGATGACCTGGTCTGCTCTACAGTACTAACTACATTGGGCTATAGTTAAGCATAGCATAACAGTTTAAACCAGAGCAGGCATTAAATTGTAATGGAACATATTAATCAAACTTTGTATTCATGATTGGTAGAAAATTTACTTACCTCCACCATTTATTATCTCACATGGATTGGAGATAAAAGAATCTAGGATTAATTTCTCATTTTAACCTTTAAACATAGAGATGGAAAATAAGGGAGATCACAAAATGGGGATAGTTCAGCATCTTCCTTCCCCTTGGTTGTCTTCCACCATCATGCTGATAATAGATATGATCACCAACAGAGTGGCTTTATTTGAAATAGAAGATAAAACAGCAGACAATGTCAGTTGGCCAGTTATAACTGGTTGAAATATCAATCAAGGCAGAGAATGATTATCAAGCTGCAGCTGACTATGGTTTTGCTTTGTTAATTAGTATACTGTAGAATCAGATTTGTTGAAGAACCAGTTAGGTGTAGTGTTAAGAAGTGCAGACCATGAGTTCTCATCTTCCATTAGGATTGAAGTGTGGTGGGTGCCTTTGGGCCATCAGCCTGCCCATCTCACAGAGCTATTGTAGTAGTAAAATAGGTGAAGGAAGGGTTATGTATGACATTTTGAGTTGTAAAGAATAAAGGTGAAAAATAAATCTTACAACTCTTGATTTTGTGGACCTAGTGTCCTCCTTTAATTTCTTTGTTTAGTCTTGGTTGCCCTCCATCACTGCACATCATTTCATTTATTCTAAAACTTGGCCAAATTTGGCAACTGCATAAAATATACATCTGAAATCAGTGCTCTTTTGATGCAACAATTATTGGCAAATATAGTCTTATCTTTCTGTTGAGGTTCTCATTTGGCATGTGTCTAAATATCAAAGCAGTGGCCTCCCCATGTGATGGGAATGTTGGAAAAATTGTTCTGTGCATGTCTTAGTGTTCTCAACAACAGGAACCTGAACTGAACAATGAAGAGCATGTTCTTTGCATGTGTGTGCATGGGAAGAAAGGCAAAAGGAAATGATCTCCAATAAATTATCTCTTACATAAAGAGTAGGCAGAAGAGAAAAACCCTTAACTCTTTATCTGTGCCCTACTGCCTCCTTGTGGTTATGAGATGCTGAAGAGTCAGTGCCCTCCCCACCCCCACCCCTGAATTTGGACTTCTAACAAGCAGTAAAAGTCTCAGAATTCTAAGATACTTGCTCATCTTGGAAATTAATGCCAAATAAATGGGTATCACTTGAATGGGAGATCGCTATACAGAGGCTCAGTACTACAAATATTTAGTGTCCAGGGAATTGTTTGGAAATCCATGTTAAAGTAATCCACTTTACCTTGGTTTTACTCAAAAACTGACATATTTATCTCAGCGTTTTCAACACCTTCTCCCAAAAGCTGAAGTGATTTGCAAAAGTCCATGGCAGTTACCTTTTGCAATTATCATGCCAACCTACCACTTTGGGTTTTTTCTCCATAAATACTTGGAACAGTATTTATACAAATATTTCATACAAATTCACTATAGAGCAGATTGGACTGCAAAAGACTGTAAATGCCATAGCTCTGCACAGGGATTAAACGTATGCTGCCTCGCATCAAACTCTAATACCCTCTAAATACCACATTATATTGTCCTTGCACTATTCCACAGTATGAAGAGAAGACTGAATGGCAGGGAGAGGAAATAGGTACTATACAAACACCATCCAAGTCACAGAGGCTTCCAGAAAATTGGCCTAGCAAGGAACTGTAGACAATGGAGATCAAAGGAAGACACAGAAACAGGGTGTTAGCTAAATGTCAGTTCTCATTTAATGCTCTTTGATAGCCTTATTTGCAACATTTACCACATAAATCATCTAAATAAATAGATGTTGTACACTCTTTTAACCATCATCAGTACAAAAATAAAGCAACACATTGCATCAATTAAAATTCGCTCTGTCCTCCTTGTTTGTATTACAATCTCTTTTCGCAGCAAACACTCACAAAAAGGCATTAAAACTGCAATTTCTACATTTTAAAATTTTTGTTTGGAATTTGTTCCCTGAACTCTTCCCTTTCCAATACATTCAATTAGTCTGTACAAAACTCCCAAGAAGCTCATTCTGTGCAAAGGAAGCTTTTGTGTGCAAAGGTAACTTGGGCACTGGGGTCAGGAAAATATCAACTCAAGTACCATGCCATTAATGAGGGGTTAACCTCCCCTCCCAAAATAATATACAGAAAAATAAAACAACACACCTGGTCTGTTTTTCTCCCATCCATCAAATACATTGCCATGTCTATCCCAAAGAAAACAAGATTATAGGAATAAGCAATTAATTCAGGCAGTCACTCTGACACATCACACAGTGCAAACAACAAGAACACAGCTCAAACCCTCTTAAATGGGATGTTCTTGGCACTAAAATGTTTTCTAAGTTCAGTAGACAATAATAATGCCCTGTTTTGATTTTTTAAATTTTAAATTTTGTGGTATTTTTGACCACACTTAAAAAAATAATAATAATGAAAGACTGTAACAGCCATTAAGAAAAAGCTGCTGAACTGTTTATAATCCCATAAAATAGCTGGATGCAGCCCCACATCTCTAATAAGTTATTAAAGTGCAATTTGTTAGGGAAAGATGAACTCTGAAAAATATGCATTAAAATATACATCATATATACAGACATAAATGGAAGAGTGTCACAAGGCTGCGTTTGACTAGCATGCACAAAGCTGGAGGAATCTATCAGAAATAACTTATTGCTGGTATCTGGAAAGTTTTTTGAGTTCAAGGGAAGTTTGGAATTGTTCTAAAGAACAGTCATTCTCTTTTTTCTAAAATGAGGACCATACTGTGCAGTTAGGTTGGAAAGGTCTAATCACAATTTATAAAAGAACAGCAGCTTGGGGTCTACAATGGCTAACTTTGTATCTTAATAATGCCATTCCTAAATACATGAAAATAAGCATTTACAGTGCAATCTTACGTTCAAAAGGAAGCATCAATGTGCTCACTAATATTTACTCCCAGTAAGATGCATAGGCCTACACCCTTGGTATCAACTTTTTTGTATTTAGATTGGTTTTGCCATAATACAAACCTGCAAATTGGTTATCAGATGTACAGACATACTACATTACAGCCAAGTAAAACCGTTACTGCAAATATACTTTGTATCTCTTCCCACAAGGTGTGTGTGTGCAGTTTAGTTGGGCCAATTAAAATATGTATTTTGATACATTAAAATTTCCCTTCCTCCAATGAATTCTGTTCACTGTTAAACTTTAGACTAGTGTGTAGCCCAATATCTATATGGGTCTGAAATTATAAATTGTTCAGGATTCTTCAAATCTGTTTTAAACCTGTACATGTTTAATCTTTAGCTCCAGGAAGTGATAAGAATTTGCCTTTTCATATTAGATTTTTCATACTAGGGGCTGTCTCTTTCAAGAAAGTTTCCTATTAATGGAAAGGAAAACTTAGTACATTTCAACATTTTTAACAAGTTCATATTTCCTAACATTTCTTAAAGAATGCTATACTGTCTTGTGCAACTGACAGTCCAAGCTGTCAGCTGCTCCTATTTCATTATCAATCTGCATATCAAGAAACATCAACATAACTATACAATAATTTGTAATAGTCTTCATAACTATTGCAGTTTTTTTTTCTTTAATCCCTCAGTGGCTTAAGGAAAAGAATCTTTTTGGCAAGGAACAGCATCTATTAAGGTACTATATTACTGGAGGATATCAAATGTACACTTATGTTAGATTTCCTTAATACAGAACTTCATCTATCTCTCTCCCTCTCTTTTTTTTTACATTTATTCATATCTCTGTTGTTATCTAACTTAAGAGGTTACTTTTCCAAATCATGCTGAAAATACAAACATGAAACATCAAATGATCCTACCTTCTTTGGCACAAGGCATTACAGCATATGCACAAATAGCATATATACATCTTAGCTGCAGCAAATAAAAAAAAAATGGCCCTTTCTCTACATACCCCTTCTCACATAAAGTACATGCACACCAAAAATATGAACAGCTCAACTATCTATGCATATAAGAAATATTAAACAAGAAAAAGTGTATAGTAATAGGATTAGATTTCAAACTGGACTTGGACTAACTTTATGACTACTGAACAACTTTAAAAACGTTGGTACTATACTAATCACTTTGGCATATTTTTTAAATGGGAGAAACTAAAGGATCAAAAAATCTACAGCCATAATAATGCTACATTTTGCTGAAGCAATGCATCTCACCCTGAATAGTATAGCAAAATGTTACTAGAAACTGAGAAGCTACACATTTTCTGTGTCTTAAAAACCAAAGAAAACATTACCAATGTAACGTACAATATAATGATATAATATGAAATGTATATTCATTAATCATACACTTACATATGACAATGCTCTTCTTGAAGATCATCTTAAACTCAACTTATACTCAACTTTTCTTACTGGAGGAAATGGTGCATTTTAAGCATGAATTAAACTGGATCTTCTGCTCTCTCGAACAAACACCATTCCTTTAGCAGCTGCGTACTTAGCAAAATTAATGTATTTATTCCCTTAAGTCATTAAATCTATAATAAATTTATGCCATCACATGATACGTTTGAGTTGAAGGTGATCAGGTCTTAGAATTTCAGTTTCCAGCTTCACTCACATAACATACAAATGGAGCTTGCTTATCATACTAAGTCATGATTCATTGCCTAAACTCTTTGGGGAAAGCATAGCTTTCATATTTTCTCTGGGACTCATATTAAGAGCTCAGAAGAATTGGGCTCTTACTATGTTAATGCTGCCTGCAATCTAATGTAGAATAAAGGAGGCTAAAATAGTTCAGAAAGGTGGGAATTGATTATATTCCTTCCCCACTTTCAAGAAATCCATATTTCTTTGTCAGTGTGAAATAATGTGAACTATCCCAATTTATACCTTCTGACCCATAATGACATCTCTTCCTTTAAAACTTCTGAGAAAGAAAAAACCTGCAGCTGTTGCACTAAGCATCAACAAATAGCTTCTTTGAGTTGGCAAACAACAACTTTGTCCAAATTACCCTTCTAGAATTTGACATCAGGTTGGTAGTAAAAGTCTTGATGGAAGACTAGTTGTAGAAGCCTCACATGATTTTAACATTTCTATTTTTATAAATCTCTGAATTAATAAAGAATTTCATCAATCAAAGGGAAAAGCATTTTTGTGGGTTAAAAAGTTGAGATCAATAAACAAATAAGAAGTGATCAAAAGATGCATTAGAACATGCTATACACATTGGTTTTTCCTTTCAATCTTTACTCTCTCTCTTTTTTTTTTTTTAGTAAAGCAAGACATCTTCATTTCAACTGACCTTAAATTCTTCGAAAACTAGGGTTTGGATTGCAGTTCTACCTTCTACCATTCCATTGTCACTTTCCATAGGAAAATTATTTTCTAGAGTTCATCTGTTCAAGCAAACTTAAAAGAAGCACATATGCACAAGAACATATGCTAAAGCTATACAATTCGTAGGTACAACAGTTTTTGTAAAACAAAACAAAGCATTCACAAAGAAGTCCAGCACAAATTTCAAGGTACTAAAGTGCAAGACAAGAGTCCTATACAACTGCAAGCAGCTTCTCCTGGCAGAGATCTTCATAAAATATTTGTACAGAAAAATATACAGAAGTACCAATATGAGGAAGAAATCAAATAGTGTCCTTTGGAGAACAAATTATTAAAATTAGTTTTTTGTCTCATACTTATCTTCCAATCCATTTCTCTGCTCTAGTATTTCTGATCCTGTATTGGATCAGTTAGTACAATAAAATCAGTGCCAATGCCACTTTTGATTAAATTTCTAAACAAAACTGGTAATTGTTTTGACTCTACTAAAAATCCTTTACTCCATCAACTACTTCCACTTTTAATTCATGCAACATTCCCATACTGTAGACGCATGAAGTTAATTTATTAACAATGGTCATGTAATGGAAGTTGAAGCCACAATATCCCACCAATGTGAGTAAGAACAGAATGTTAATGCAATGTTCCTCAAACCATTTGAAGCCTAGCAAAATATAGTTTCATACACAGAGATATACAGTCCAAATATCCTTTTAAGTGTACTTAATAGTATCAAACTGACAACCAGATGTCCAATGAGGCTTGCCTAAAACAGAATCCGTTTCAAAAAAAGTCTCCCAATTATTTACCTGTTTAAAAGGTTAAATATACCGGGCAATTCCTTTTGTGTGTGTCAGGTAATTAACTGCATAGGGAACAAGAAACATATATAAAACTAATTGAAGGAGCTAAATTCTTGGGTTGTTTTTCATTTTAGAAACTGGTTGTATCTTTTCCTCTTGGAGTATATTTGGTGTACCAGAATTTTTTCAGGGATCAACAATGCATATATGCTAAAACATGTCCACTCTCTACATCTAACTACAAACCTGCAAATGGATATAAGCCGAGTCTCCAATAAGCAATTCAAATTTCATATATATCAAGAACCAACTATATATCTAATTAGATAGTAAGCCCTCCTATTGCATATTACAAAGGCATCTGAAGTAAGACAGAATTTTTGGGATCTGTAACAATTCCATCCAAGCCATCGTCATACTCAAGGACACATGGAAACATGTTTATGACTACATACTGTACAGTTGTCAGTGGCAATTACTGAGGAATTCCTATTCTGTTGAAAAGCTGCAGGCTTCCTAGGAAAAGACCATAAAAACTACTGGGCTTACCTCATTAGATAAGTAATAAGCTAGGCTTCTCTTATACAGGCATGCCTGATTATAGCAATACCTTTTTCTTGTGCTCCTGTTATTAATAAACCATAAGCAAAGAAAAAAACAGCACAATTCTTTGGAAGCCCAAACCCCAAAAGCCAGTATACCAGCTGTAGTTGCTTCTCTAAATTATAGGATCTCTGGAAGCATCATGAATGGCAGCAAGCCCAATCATCAACAGTATTAGTAAATGAAAAAGCATTAAGAACTGAAAGGCAGACACCCAAAAGAAAAAGGGGAGTAATGTTTTTATATATGCACCTGGAGGGGAAGCAGATCAGGGAAACAGCTTGACCTAGAGAAGTCCACTGAACTTGGAAGAGGAGGTCAGGGATATTTATATTTGGCCTCTTTCCTATTTCAGACACTGAGCCCTTAACTTTGAGTGCAGAAGGTATATGCCATAACTAAGAAATTGACATTTTTCCACAATGCACCATGAATAAGTATCTTTGCCAGTGAAAAAAGCTTCAGTTTCCCAGACAAACAAAGCAACAACAGACAAGTAATATATCTATACACTCTTTTTCTATCTATAGTAACAAATGAAGGGGGGGAAGCACAGGTACTCCTCACACTGCTTTACCTTGGCTTCATGTATTTGAAAGGTGAATACAACCAAAAAGAATGTCAGTATGACCACTTGTCCAAAAAATTAAAATGCTCTGTAAACTTTTGTAAAGAGATTTTTTCCCCCCGCATTCTCTTTTTCTAAATAATATCATTGAAAGTGTAATGGAACCTGATTGGGAATGCAAGAATAACTCAAACTCAAAAATTCCCTTAATGAGGAAAGACCAAGAGAGAGAGAGAAAAGTTAACAAACAGCAGATTTAGAATTGGATACTCCGGTCTCGGAAGAAGCCTTCTGCCATCTGAGCTTCTCTGAAAGTCACGGTAATGGAGTTTGCTGTGATGTCTGTAACTGTCACTTCATTTGGGGGCAATGCAGGGCTCCAGGCAAAAGGGACTTCTGCTGTCTCTGGGCCCACTGTGGAAAAGGGAGAGGGCAGAAAAACAAAAACTGTGATGAGGAGGAACAAACTGAAGGGAAAAAAAAACTCCATAGGTATCAAAGGTCATTCCTGCTCATGAAACAGATCAACTCTTGTAGAATAGATACATAACCCCTAGGAAGGGAAGAGGTAGCAGGAACACAATCACATGCCTGCACAGATACAACAAATACGTAATTGTGCAAATACTGCTATAATTCCAGCAATTCCAATCAGTGCAAGGATGTACTTACATTAGCATTTATCTGTCCCCAGAGAATCTCCAAGACTTTAAAAGAGAATATTGTACAACTGAATTCAGATCCCACATACCTTCTTCCCCAATCCACTGAAGCACTAGCAAAGTACTTTCACTGCAATTCTACTTATACTGTGAAACTAAATACCACAGGGATATTTTCCTCAGTCTTCCATTAATACTTAATACAAGAAAATAGTAATTACACATGAAGATCTAAAAGAAGGACTGTTTACTACTATTTACAAAACTCTCAAAATGGTTCCCTTAAATGCAAAGGCATATGAATTAAACAAATTCCTTCAGAGCCACAACAAACTGAATTTACAATTAGTTCTCTAGTCTTCTCTTGTTGGTCTTTTACAAATAAAAATAAGAAAAGAGGAAAGTCCTCATTTTCTGTTCTTTATCCAGATTGCACCATTCAGTTTTACTTGGGGATAGAATAAGAATAAGCATCTTTTAAAAGGATATTTCTGGCTTCTGAATGGATATTTGACTGGGGTCCACTCTACCTAAGACTCTATTTCTATAACTTTCATAGGCCCGTCTTATCCAAATGGCATCCAATGGCATTCCTTATGTCATCTCATCCAAAGAAAGGTCAATTTAAAGAGATGTTTACATATCTCGGATAGTCAACTATATTTTACAGGAGATGCATTGTCTACTGATTATTTTTTAAAAAGCAAAAGCAACACAGACAGGCTTTATGCACCTGTAAGTCCATTACCCTCAAACCAAACCCCAGTTCTGCCCACATACATGATATCATACACCACTGCTCTACCTATATTATATAGATAGTATAAAACATTAAGCTCTTGAGTTAAAATAGTTGACAATACATAGCAGAACTTGACTGATTTGAGGATCGGATCTTAAAGGCACTTGAGTGGGAGACCTTGAAGAAACAGGACTGTAGACCAGATTAGAAATTGAATAAATGCCCGAGAAGAAAATAATGCCAAACGTTTCCCACACAGTTGCCAAGAAAAAAGCATGCTCAAAGGAGACTTTACTTTTCAGTAAATTCTAAAGTTAGTACAATTTCAGAAATACATTTCCTATGGATATGAATGCAGACTTTGCAATTTGTGGGTGATATCTGGTGAAGTAATTTAAACTGTGATATGTGTACAACTTTTAAGCATAAGCAATGAAATGACAATATCCAGAAAGCAACTCTGCTTCACTCATAATATATATATATAGCACATTATCTTGGCAAACAGTCCAGGTCCTATTGTGAATATTCCATTTGAAATCAAAGTTATATGCATACTATAGCTTCACTGGGAGTTAATATACACCAGCTACTCAGTTGTTTCATACTATGCATGCAAGGTAATGTAAACATAAACCTGCCCCAAATATAAAATGTCCTACTAATAAACAGTAACATTCATATATACCTACACTAGAAATTTTGCGTGAACCATTTATAACATTCTTGATTCCTCACAAGCATAAACCTGTAGTTTTGCAGAAGTGCTGACTCAATTATTTCAGCTTGGGGCCCTTCAGATGTGCTGGACATGCTGGCTGTGATATAGGAATTACTGTCCAAAGTTTTTGAGGGCATTCGGTCGGCAGTGTAAATATCTCAGTGTTTACTTCGAGTTTTCTTCATGACTTACAAATCTTTTAAGTTTTAGGAGAAAGGGGAATAACTTCTGTAGCGTATATTAAAGAAGAGCCAGCAAAGAAGATCAGCGTATTTTGTCTGTCATATTAGAAATATTTTAGATAGAAGAATATGCAAGATGGCGTTAGGAGCTCCTACCAAAAGTGCAGCCTGAACCATCCATAGGAAAAAGCCTTCGCTCCTGTGGTGTCTGTTGGCAAGAACTGCAAGGCTACTCTACAAGTGCCACCTAAATTAGCAAGCAACTGGCTTTCCATCAGTCCAACCCTTAGTTGACCTGAAGCTTGGATTTAAAGGGCCTACTGCTCAACAATATAGGTAGTCCTTGACTTACAATGGCAAATGGGACCAGAATTTCTGTCACTAAGCGAGGCAGTTGAAAAGCACAACTGCATCACTTAGTGACAACAATCCCTGCAATCCCGGTTACCATTGTTAACTGAATCCTACAGTCTTTAAACAAGGCAAGTTCCTGCTGGCTTCTTAAAACCAAAGTCAGTGAGGAAGCCGGCAGGAAGTTGCAAATCCTAAGCCAGCATGCAGGTAAGTGGTTACTGCCAGATGGAGGAGGGAGCAAGGTGTATATAGAAATGGCGAAGGGGCCAGAGAGGTGTGGTGTTGGAGAGGGTGAATGGGGGTGCAGGAGTGTGTGAGTAGCCAGCACAAGGACAGAGGGGCTGAGGAAGAATGCACAGGTGGGGAAGACTTACCCCAGCAACTTGCAACCTTCCCTGCCAGCTTCCCTATTAACTTTCTAGGAGTGGCATTACTCTTGAGGACCAGTCTAACTACCATTTCTTCAGTTCTGTCATAACTTTGAACAGTCACTGACTGAATGTAGTTTGCAATTACTCTTTTAGCTCAAGCTGCCAAAGAACTGTCTATGCCTGAGAGGTACGAATGGCAAATTAAAAATCCCGTCCCCATGTATAAACCCAGAATGCTGCAGTCTAAGAGAAAATCACAAGCTGCCCAGCAAGATGAAGCTGGTATGGCAAAGCTGGGGATGGTTCCAGGCTTACCTTCCTTGGTAGCAGGTTGTGTTGCATCATCCCAATCATTGGGTGGCTGCCTGTCCTCAAGAACCATGGGTTCCTTCAAGAAAAATTCTCGACGACGATTCCGATTCTCCAGGCTTGACATGCGGGTGAACTTCTTCCGTGAAAGGCGCAGGTACTTCTGGTTCTTGCTCTGTTTCCGAAGAGGAAAGGGCAGGACCGCTCCGCCACTCTTCTCAGACAGTTCTGTCTGCCCTCCCTTGGCCCCTGCCAAGTTGTTTCCTCCTCCCCCAAACCTCCGGGACAGAGAAAAGCAGAGTTTCTCTTTCCCTTTGTGGGCACTCCTCAGGTCCATGCTATATAGTCTCTGAAAATGAAGAAAAGCAGTCTCAGCTCAAGAAGTCTGTGATGCAGTTTGGTTCACACAAGCCATAACTTGCAAAGACTCAAGTTCTTCCAGTGCCATGGGCTTCCAGCTCCCCAAATTCTACTCAGCCAAATGGCCTATAGTCAATATGTACATTTCATGAGTTCTACATGAGCTTATTTCATCAGTAAAATTATTAACGCTTATTTGCACAAGAGCAAAAGCTTCCATTGGACGATGATTGTTACCAGTGGAACGTATAAAATTGCTCTGAACTATGGGCAAAGCATTTTTTTATAACTAAGATGTAATTCTGATAACTAATTGTCCTTTCACAATGTATATGGTAAGAGAGAAAAGGAAGGTTAGATATCCCTAGAAATTGCTGGACTACAGCTCCTATCTTCCCTGTGTATGTTGGTTGTAAGTGAAACAAGTTAAAAGCCTAATAATATCTGCCAAAAAGAATCTTGTGATGTCCTAATGCATATGCTTTCAGGACTCACAATCTATTACATGAGATACCGGAGGATTCTGTTGCTTTTGCTGCAATAAGACTAGCAGAGCTTTCTCTCCGGCCTGTGGAGTCTGGGAATTCAAAACTGGGAGAGGCTGAACTACAATATCAATACTGGGATTCAGGAATAGGCATCAACATTTAGTAAATCTGAAATATTACCTGCAGCAACAGGCGCTTGGGTTTGGGACCTCTCTTTCTGTAACCTGAGGCACGCTCTCTTTCTTCCCTAAAGAGACAGAAAATGCCTAGCAGTTTTGTTTGTTGAAACAGCACAAATCCACAAAGCTTTTTGTACAGATATTCCTTCGTATTACTTAAACATGCTTCCAAGGAAATGCTGACTCAAATATAGATCAAATTAAGAAGGATTTTGTGTGAATTTGGTTGGTAATTATAGCTTTTAATTTTCTCCATGCAACTGATCACTATAACTAAAAAGTGATACCTAAACATGCACACAAAAAGATCTTCCCTTGTCAACAACTTAAATAAATCTAAAAGTGCTTTCAAGGAAAAGGTTGACTAGTATATTAGCCTTCTTCAATCCAGTGCCAGTTAGATGTGTTGTATTTACAGATTCCAGAATTCCCAGCCAACATGGCCAAAACATAGCAAATTGACATTCTCATCATAGGATAACCTAATAATCTAGGTCAAAATGTTTTTACCTTGCTATCTATTCCGCATCTCGTATATAAAAACTTGTAAGCTGAAGAACTCATCTGTAAAATGATTTGCTTTTATTATATTCCTTAATGACAGCTAATCTTTTGGAAGCTTTTCACTTCCAAAACCCGTTGGGAAACCCTTTGTTAACTAAGCCACACCAGGAAGTTCATATTTTAGCTAAGTGTGTGACATAAGTGTGACCTTGCCTTGCCCAGATGAACTGTGAGAAATGGTTTTAGTCCATATGTTGGCTGGGAAATTCTGAGAGTTGATGTCCAGACATCTTAAAGTTGCTCAAAATTGGGAAACACTAATATAGTCATGCTGCATCCCTTTCCCCAAAAATCTAGAGGTTGTCGTTTAATTTTTCCAAAATGAAAAAAAAAACTTACTTTTCTTCATAAGCCATCACCAGACGAGGGTCAAGAATGTGTTCCTCAGGTTCCCACGTGCTGTACCTAAGAGAAAAGTTAGAGAAAGCAATCAAAACATTTTGGGTAAATTTGGGGCTTTTGTTCAAATGACCTACGTTCTCCTTATTCATTACATGGAGTTCTGAAATAAATAAGTATTAAAAGCTTTACTGTATACTTTTAAAATGTTTTTCTTTACACCATGGAATGGATCAAGTAAGACTGACCTCTTAGAACAACCACACACACAAAAAAACTTCCCATTCATGGGCTACATTAAGTAACTTACAATACATCCACTTGTAGATAAAGATTTCCCTTTGATTGAAATTAACCTCTGGTACCTACCTGGATATGGACTGACTACGTGGATTTTTTTTTTTTCAAAGCCCCTCCCCCCAATCTAGGCCAAACCTTGGTATTTTTAAGCAGGCCAAACTTAACTTTCAAGAGTAGCCAAGGTCAATTAGGTTCTCCTACATAATAGAGCCAGGAAAAAAAACATGTGTTTCCACCCAGACAATCTTTCTTTACATAATAAGCAGGAAGAAACATATTTTATTAATAGTTTTTCTTGCCTGCATTAATCAGTATAAAATATAACTCACTGCTATTTTTAATTACACAAAGTGTAAAACTGTGAACATAATGCTTTGAGGTGTATAACATACTTTTTGATTCCATATAGCTTCATAGAGGAACAGTTAATACATTGAAAATAATAAAGCCACTTTAAAAAGAATACATATTTTAGGTAGTCCTCGGCTTATAACCATAATTGAGCACAAAAATTCTGTTGCTAAGTAAAACAGTTAAGTGAGTTTTGCCTCTTTTTATGACCTTTTATGATCACTGCAGTTGTTAAGTTAGTAACACAACTGTTAAGTGAATCTGCCTTCCCCATTGACTTTGTCAGAAGGTCGCAAAAGGGGATCACATGAACCTGAAACACGGCAACAGTCATAAATATGAGTCAGTTGCCAAGCATCTGAATTTTGATCATGAAAGCATAGGGATACTGCAGTGATTTAAGAATGAAAAATGGTCATAAGTCATTTTTTTCAGTACTGTTGTAACTTTGAATGGTCACTAAATGAACTGTTGTAAGTCAAGGACTAATTATAGTAAGACTACAGGTAGTCCTCAGGTTATGATCATTTATTCAGTGATCAAAGTTACAATGGCACTGACTTATGACAGGTCCTTGGAATTCCAGCCTTTGCAGTATCTCTGTAGGAATGTGATTGTAATCTGAGCCCTTGCACCCAGCTCACAATTACAAAATTGCAGTAAGATATGGTTACATGATTGTAATTTCCAACTTTCCTTGTCAGCATCTCACAAGTGAAGTCAATGGGGAAGCTGGCAGGAAGTCAGAAGTTTCAATCACATGAAATGTTCATTTAACAATGGCAACTGGGACTGCTGGAATTGCCATTGCTAAGCAATCAGGTCATGTGATGTTATGCTTTATGACCAAGTAGCTTAGCCACAGAATTCCTGTTCCTAATTGCTTTCATAACCTGAGGATTACTTGTAGTACATCAACCTTCTCCAATCAAGTGCATATTCCCACCAAATTATCCTACCATCAAAGGAACTTTTCTCTACTAAATTAGAACGAAACAAAACAGCACCATGAATATATCAAAGCCTCCCCATCTTTACCCTAAATACAAAACAATGGGGAGAGGGGGGATTTAATAAAATGAAAATCCTTGGCAGAAAGATCCATAAACAGGATGCCCCTACAGAAAAAAGTATGTGGCCACAGATAATTCAGATTGTCAAAAAATATAAAAGGATACCTTTCTGATTCACATGACTTAGAAGCTTTAAAACAGCCAAATTTACTCTGAATAAATAGATAGATGAAAACCATCTATAAATGTACATATGCTGAAGATACAAAAACTGAAGTTATTCTCTAAATTAAGAGCAGGCAGATTGTGGACCCGTAAGTCATTTAACCCCAGGGTACATTTGTATACTGTAGCATCTGACTGCTTTCCAAAATTCAGTGATATGATTGCTGAAAATATATGGTGTAGAAAAAGTTAAAACTGATAGTGTAATCCTTAAAATGGACTTTATACAATTTGAAAAGCAATAAATCATTTCCCCCTAAATGGTGGAAAATAACTAATAAAGAAAAACCAGTCCCACCTATGCATGTGACATGGCACAACCATTTTGGATGACTTTCTTTCAAAATATTAAGTGTAGTTCATGATTCAAAAAGTCTCATCAATTATCTTTCAGCTACATTTTTGGCCACTTGATATTACAAACATTCTTCAAACACAATCTCAAGTATAGTATATTATACATGTATACTGTTATTTCATTTAGTTGCTAATAGAATACAAGTAGCTATAAGCAAAATCCAGAAAAATTAATCAAAACTGGTAAAAGTCTTCCCAAGCCATTGTTATTACCAGATGAAATTGAAGTGTATTTGTTTGATTTACATTTTCTCCTTTCCTCAAGGCAATATGCATAGTACTTCAATTTTTGCCCCATGCATAATCAGCCCAGCCTCAATTCATAATGCCAAGTATTATGGACAAGCATAACTATATATTTTGAGCAGCCATATTGCCAGTGAACTGCAATTTCACCTTGTTTACATGAAATTTCTGTTGCAGTCATCCAGATTATTTTTGATCTCAGAGTCAGAGTGAGAAACCTATGACATTTCAAATTTTCTGGATTCCAACACAATCCATCAAATTTGGTCACTCAATCACAGTGGGAACTGTAATCTAACTTTTGGAGATAAGATAGGATAGGATAGGATAGGATAACCTTTATTGTCTTTTTTTTTTTTTTTTACTGTGGGCACAATGGCACACCTCAAAAATGAAATTTAGTTGCCCGCTCTCAAAGTGAAACACATACATGACACACACCTAAAGCATACTATATACAACATATGTATAGACCCACACCCCTACATATACATAACAAATAAATATTAAATATTGTCCATCTTGAATATATAACGAAAGGAGGAGGCTTGAGAGTTCACAATGCTGTATGGAATGAAACTATGGCTGAATCTGGATGTTCTGCTGCGGATACCACGAAGCCTCCTCCCAAAAGGTAACAAGGAAAACAGGTCGTGAAGAGGATGTGTAGTGTCCCAGATAATCTTACGGACCCTGCTCAAGCAGCGCTTCTGTGCTATGTCCTGGATGGGAGGGAGGGGACTGCCAATGATCTTTTCGGCCATTCTCATATAGTGTCATATAACACTGGTTCTATAGGCATTGCATAGGCATTTGGCTTCTGAAGTCATTCAAAGTGTTAGTTTTAACCTATTAAACATTTGAAGGCTTAACGTGTAGGTATTTATAGGAATTTCTACTTCAGGGAGATATTATCTGTCTACTTTGGTGTTTCTCAACCTCAGCAAGTGTAAGCTATGTGGACTTCAACTCTTAGAATTCCCCAGCCATATGGCGTTGAGAAAGTTGAAGTTGAGAAACATTTGTCCAGCTTGTTTAATCTAAACAGGGATACTGAGAGTGTCTCTCATGTGAGATCAAAAGAGAGGGTGATGTTTTTAGGGCATGCCTCAATGCTATGAACAGCTTAATTTCAAACCTGAATAGCGCCCTCACCAAAACAATATTTTGGAGAAAGTTAAAACAGAGCTCTTCCCCATAATTTTTAATCAATGAAGAACATTTAAAAAACTGTTTACTAGAGGTCAGATATGCATATATATATATATACATATAGAAATACAGAAATAAATTTCAATTCCTCAGATACTTAACCCCATATTCATGAACTTATTTATTACAGAAGTTCATAGACATGATCTAGATAGATCAGTTGCTTCACTGCAGATGAAATGAAGTCATATAGAGAGAAATTAGTGTGTGTGTGTGTACATACATACATACATACATACATACATACATAGCAATAGCACTTAGACATAGGGGGGACATGATAGCAGTGCTCAAATATTTCAGAGGCTGCCACAAAGAAGAGGGAGTCAAGCTATTTTCCAAAGCGCCTGAAGGCAGGACAAGAAGCAACGGATGGAAACTGATCAAGGAGAGAAGCAACCTAGAACTAAGGAGAAACTTCCTGACAGTTAGAACAATTAACCAGTGGAACAACCTGCCTCCAGAAGCAGTAAATGCTCCCAACACTGGAAGTTTTTAAGAAGAGACTGGACAGCCATTTGTCCGAAATGGTGTAGGGTTCCTGCCTGAGCAGGGGGTTGGACTTGATGACCTCCAAGGTCCCTTCCAACTTTATTATTATTATCATTATTATTATCATTATTATTATCATTATTATTATTATTATTATTATTTACTGTTTCACAGTACTTTACAGCCCTCTCTAAGTGGTTTACAGAGTCAGCATACTGCCCCCCACAATCTGGGTCCTCATTTTACTGACCTCGAAAGGATGGAAGGCTGAATCAACCTTGAGCCATTCAGAATCAAACTCCCGGTAGTCAGCAGAATTAGCCTGCAATACTACATTCCAATCACTGTGTCACCAAAGCTCTAATACCATATATCCATCTCTAACCCTTTTTTACTTGATAATTTTAAAATGTATGTTTTTAATTTTAGGATAAAGATATAGACCGATACAATCTATAATCAATTTACTGAATGTGTCTGACATTTCATCAGCAATCATAAGCCTACTAAGAAATAAATCCATGACTAACTAATTTATTTCTGGGTCAGTTGCACTTCTAGATTGCATTTCTAATAAGGTGAGTGGAAAAAAGGCAAAATTTTACTGTGGTATACACGCTGGGTCTGTGTATTAAGAATTCAATAACAATAGTTGAAATGGGCTATGATCTAAGAAAATTTCAATTTCCAACTCAATTAATTATTTGATATAATCACAAACATATAATATCAAAATAAAAATCACAGGTTAGGTTGACTGAGACAATTGATATATTCTACCAATAAAAAAATTGAAAATTGATTTAGAAGAAAGAAATTGAATTTATTTGTACAATTCTTATATTATTCAGTCCATGGATGGATTCAAATACTAGCATTACAAAAGAATAACACATTCTACTTTCTCAGCAATATACATATTGTAAGCTGCCCAAAGTCACTTTAGACAGCAAGATGGGTTCCATATAAATTTAATAAATAAATAAAATAAAATTGCTTTACAAAGAAGGATAAGATAGTGAAATAATAACAATCTACTTGAGGATCTTAAACAAGGATTCCCATATTCATGAGTTTAATAATCTAAAATTATTCCTTCAATTATTGAAATGAGGAAGTTAAGGGGATAAGCAAAAGTTGATTTGAGGAAAAAATTGTGAGCGCTATTCAATTTCTGACCTCTTTTGTATTAATATCTAAGATTCTTTACTCCTATTTTCTCCACAACAACAACCCTGTGAGGGTGAGTTGGACTGAGAGTGAGTGGTCCAACATTGTTCTGGATCATCATCTGCAGACATCACACATGCAGTGTATGAGAATTTCTGCCTACTGAATCTGTCTTCAATTGATCCAACATTGACTGGTTCTTCTTATTATAACAGTATCCTGATCCATAATTCAAAGACATCTATTTTCTTTCGTTATTCAGTGTCCAGCATATATTACCAATATGAAATTTTATTATTCTGATCTTTTTTGTCATAAAAGTATTCCCCTTATTCATAGCCTTATCAAAGTTCTTTGCTGTGCATTATAGGATTAGTTTTCAATTTTTCATCTTTATTCATTATTAAGCCTAAGAAAAGTAACCTGTATATTACCATCATTTCTTTATATCAAGTTCACTAACAATGCCCACTGATATTATAGTCAGCCTTCGTTTTAAAGAATCTTGGTTTAACAGGACAGACTATTTTTTCCTCCAAATATCTCCCTGAAATAATGGGCAAAATCTATTGTATCTGAAATAATCTGGGTGACTAATATAAATTATGTGATTTGTGTCAATGATGTATGTCATTTGCATAATAACATAATTACTCAAATGACATTATTTATACAATTTAATCCAAATATAAATTAATGCCAATGATGTAAATTCAGATTTAATGATATTTAGATTTTAACATAATGCCTTTTCCACCAAAATGGCTCATTAAACTCAGGATTTATTGTGTTCTTAATATTTAACCTATATTTTGTATTTTTTTAACTTTTACTTTCATAGTAAACTCTTCCAAGTCTAGCTTAGTTTTCAGCTAACAAAGTGATGCTATCTGCATAACTGTTACTGTTTTGGCCTAATATTTTGATTCCATCCATTCTCTCTTACAATGCCTATCTAGACAATATGCATCTTTGTTTCATTCCTTTTCCTATCCTGAAATAGTCTTTTTCAAATTCAGTTTTTACAATAGCTTCTTGTTCATTGAAAGAGTTTCACAGAATAATCATGTACTCTGTCATATCAGTTAGCTTTTATAATACCCACAGTGTAGCATGAGCTATAGAATTGTTTTTCAGCATCTTTTTCTCATATTTTCTTTTAGATAAATATACTGAATCCTGCTCATTTTTTTTTCTATTCAATCATGTCCGATTCTTGGAAACTGGACAAGTCCTGCAGGTTTCTTAGCAAGGTTTTCCAGAAGTGGTCTGTCGTTGCCTCCTTCCTAGAGCTGAGAGAAAGTGACTGGCTCAAAGTCACCCAGCTGGTTTTATGCCGGCAGGATTAGAACTCAGTCTCCCAGTTTCTAGCCTGATGCATTAACCACTAAACTGGCTATCATACTCATCTTACAGTCTAGCTCTGTATCATTCAGGTCCAATATTGTTGGCTTACTTGTGCTCTTTATTTTTCTAGGCTTATCCAGTATACTTGATACCAATTATTCCTGGTCCCCATAATCTGTACCTGGAAGGGTCTCAGCTGCCTGAACTGCACTTCTCCATCTCCTGTTTCTTATTATATAGTTGATTCGATTCTGATGTTGTGTATCCAATGACGTCCAGTTATAAAGCCTATGTTTTTCTAATAGTTAAAGGAGTATTTTTGACTGGAGTGGGAGAGTGATGGGACCCATACTTAAATATTTCAATCGATGTCATATTGTTTTCTTGGCAGAACTATTTGCTGTTGCTTTTTTCCATATTTGATTTTGGGCTTTTTCTCTCCTAAGTGTTTTTGTCTTATTGTTTTCTAGCATCTGCAGAACCTCACCTGCCTTCTCCCTTGGGGATTTTACTTAGGTTTCCCTCTCCAGTTGGATCTCTAATTCCCATTAGTCCTAGCCAACCTGGCCAATGGCAAGGAGCTACTGGATTTAGGAAAGAAATTTCAGGGCTTTAGATTGTCTATCCTCTGATGTAGGTTTAAATTCCAATCTTACGGAATCTTAAGCAGGTTCTTTCTTTTATTTGTGAATGTTTTGCTAAACTGGATGGTGGAAAATCATGTTATGAAATAAAATATTCCAGCTCATTGCCTATGATATGAAATAGAAAAATAACAAGTTTCACACATGTCTGACTAGAAGACAAATGCAGCAAGAAAACTGTTTTACCTGCTTTGAGGCAGGTAAAGAGGGAAAGAGATATGATGTTAAGTCAATATTTACTTTAAAAGATGCCTTTCAGATTCTGCCCATAGGAGAAAGACCAGGTTAAAAATAGTTACATCTTCAGCTTCATTTTCATTCATTTATATTCTGTTCCCCTTATTAATGAGCCTTTTAAAATCCCTTTCCCCCTCATCTCTCTTTTGTGCCAATGTCCACAATGAAAAGTGATTGAACCCAAAAATGCCATTTGAACAAATGGTAATTTTGCTTCCTTCCTTTCTGCTGGGGAAGATTTTGGCAGCACTTTTAATCAGTGAATAAAGAGCAAGCTAAGAATTCCTGGGAGGAAAAAGGAGGCAGCATTGGGCGGTGGGGGGAATCCTAGATCAGAATTTTTAATAAATATCCTATGGGTGTTGCCCATTCCTCTGCAGTTCAGTTTCTTGCTTGACTGCAGTAAGAAAACACTGCATATAGGAACACAGTGCACTTCGCCACACAAGACAAACGCATACACCACCGCCACACAAACAGAAAGGACCAGACTGCAGCAGAACTGCAGACCACGCATTCTGGAAAATACAAGTCATATGATCACTTCTCTCCTCCCCCCTCCCTTCTTCTAACTCAAGTTGTAAACAAGCTTGCAGCTGACTCAGAGCTGTAACCAGATTCTTGGCTCTTAGCTCTGATGGGTGGGGCATGAAGGCAAGTTTTCAGAAAGGCACACAAATTATATGGGGGGGGGGAGAAGAAGAGAGGAAAAAGTCACAAACACCCCTCCCCCAAATTCTTGATCTGCAGCCATTTGCCTCCTATCTTGTAGAATGAAATACTGTAGACATTTATAGGCACCAACAGAAATTAATTCCCTCATAAAATTAATCTAAAATAGAGCCCAGAACAATGCATTTATAATGTTCAAAGTCCTATGTCAAAAAAGGGCAATCAAAGGGGGAAAAAACTGTGATCTATAAGAGAGTTTCTAACAAAAACCAATGGTTGGTTTTAAGGCTAGTTTCTAATTGATTCTGGCAGTTCTAAATAGCCATTTCAGGGTGTTTTTTTTCAGCAGAAAAGCTAAAAGACCCTAACCTATCCTTATTTGGAGTTTACTTTATTAAAGTGAATAGGAATGAAAAGATACTCTGGTGGGGTTTTTGCTGCTTTCTGAAACTATAAAATTCAGAAATATTTCTGATGTAGTGGAGGAATATTATGAATTAAGAAATAATAGAATGAATTTATCAGAGTAGTCTCTATAATGCACAAAATTAAACCAGGTTTCAGTCTGATGTTTAAAGGGAGGCTGAAAATCCCAAGAGGCATAATCCCAATACATGTGATGGGAAACTTATTTAATACCTTCATGATTACACTCAAGAAACACTATTAGCACTGATAATAGAGAGCATATTTTGGATGTCTTCCTTTCTGTTCAAGATCTGATGCCCATTCAGAATCTGAACTCCAGGATTAGCAGGAAGCCAATAATATCCTGGCAGATGATTTGCCTACAGCTGTGTTCAGTGGTGATATGAGAACAAGATTAGGGAACCAAAACCCAGGGCCTTGATGAGCAGCAAAGTTTCTAAACACAGAAGGCTCTGTTCGCTTCAAAATTACTAATACATGCTTCATCAATAAAGCTGTGCCATCTGTAATCTAAAATCAATTGTGCCAATCACTGGCATTTAGCCCATTTTAATTTCCAATGAAATATATAAGTTATTATATTTACAACATAATTTGTATAACGAAGATGTTCCTATGGCTTGGATTAACAGGAATACTTTTTTTTTTACATAAATGATTTTATTGCTTCACACTATAGCATATTGCAAAGCAGATTACTACTCTGCCTGCTGAAATGTAATTAACTCTTGGAAAGCACAGCATGGCTAGAAACACCAAGCAACTATCTTGTAGCTGCTTAAACAATACAATGTTATCTGAATGGATGTTACATACTTTACATTCTAGGAAGAAATAATGTGGCTGAGTCTATGCTATTTGAATTAGGAAGAAAAAGGCATTAAGTTGCCAGATATCTAAGGCTAAAATAGATAAACCAATTTGCCACCTTGCCAGAGATACCTATGCACACGTAGGTGAACCACACAGAGAAACAGAAACTTTTCTAAACTGTACAAAAGAGACCTCTACTGTTCTCCATATCACACACAATAAGTGGACCTGCTTATTTTTTCTTCGTCACTCTCTGCCAATCTCCACTTACAACCACTTCAAATAATGGACAAGTCACTAGCAAATTTTTATTTATTGTTCAACTAGCAAACTCATAATCTGCTCCTTACTCATTCCATTTGGACCCCATATTATCTCCAAGAATTTAATAACTCTTTTTATATAATTACACCAATTATAATCTTTTATTTTTAAAATATATGTTTCATTTGGGATGGTGGACTTCTATTCTTGAACTATTTTCCACAATACCATAAGAAAATATTAAAAAAAAACATATCAGTTGTACTCAATTCAAAAAGATGGGGGAAAACATAAATAGATCCTTCTCTTGAAGCTGAGGCCAAAAGGAAAAAAAAATAAACACAAGACAGGTCATGTTTACAATGTTTTCAAATATAATCCAAACTTACTTGGGGGGCCATCCTTTCCATTTCACCAGATATTCCACCTTACCCTATAGAAAAAGAGAAAGGAAAGGAAGTAAAATCAATAGTTCCGTCAAGCCCCACAAACAGATCTATAAAATATTCTAACAAACAGCACCCTTCAATTTGCCCATTTCTCTGCATTTATATATCTAAACCTTTCCACCACTGAGCTGCAATTCCTGGGCTTGCCCTGGAGGCATATCCAAAGGCTTCCAGGGCGTATAAAGAAACTGCAAAGCACCACAAAGGCAACAAATCAACCCATCTATAAAATTAAGAAGGAATGTTTAGAAATTGGGAGAAAAAAAAATCCTGCCTGCTAGATAGGATGGATTAATTTGAGCACCTTGCTACTTTCATCCCCTTGCCTGCAAGTGCTTCTGGTACATCACACTGGAGCTCTGCTTATAGCAGATTATGATATAATTATGCAATAGTCTGAACACTGGGCTATAGAAATGTTTCTCAGATTATCTAAGCTAGTGCAGATAATTGCTGGAATTGCTGCACAAGATTCTCAGCATCCTCCCAATCTATAAACACACTCATTGGTTCACAGTACAGAATGCCAGCCTACTCCTTACTTCCATCAACTGAACACAAGAAATCATGGAGAAAAAGGCATACATGATAGCTTGTGTTTAATTGATAGGAAATAAGGAGTGAAGCGATGGTTTAATTCTCCCACAATGGAAGGCCATCAGTATAGGGGGTTTTTTTTTCCAGCAAACAAATATGAAGGCAGTTTAAGAGGTTTGAGCTAATAAGACCTGATATACTATTTTCCATTTTATTAATAAGCATTTGATAAACTGTTGAGTGAATTCTCGTCTCCTAAAATTACCAATATTGTGCTTCATGTTACAAAAAAATCCATTTTTTAAAAAAAAAAGATGTTATAGCCTTGCAATCCTCAATTCATACAATAATGTTATTTTTCACATCAAAGAAACTCACTGATCAGCACAAATTACCTCTGAAAGGCAGCTAAATCAGCCGATGGTGAATATTTATGGCTTAAATAACTTGATAAAGATTAAACAAAACCCCAAATAATCATATTCAGGTCATCTTAGAACCATCTCAAATTTCACTAAAGCTGCCGGAAATAGCTAACCTTCTTCCAAAAGATACAATTCCAACTTCTCTGTTCATCAGGATATGGGAAGCAAGAAAATGATCCAATCTGAGAGGCAGAGTTTTTTAAAAAATATGACATCCACCCATTTTGGCATAATTGTTGTTCCTCTAGCAGAAACGTCTGCCCTACTCTAACACACCCACTCTGCAGCAATTTTAAATTTGCAATCCAAGATACATTAGTTATTTGTCTGGGGCTGAGATCTATTGAACTCAAGACATTTGCACGAGTCGTCAGACCTAGCACTTGCACTGGGGAACGCTGCAACCCCGGTGCACATTCCAACGGGGATATCACCACGTGACAAACGTGCAACAACCATCGTCTCTCTGCACTCTTGCGAATCAGCCCTCTCTTGGGCTTCACTGGCGCCCCCTGCTGGCAGGAAAATGAGAAGTTCCGCCACGCCCCCCTACTCGCACTACGGCGTGTGTACAAACTGGGGGGGGAGAGAGGATGAGGTACTCCACTTCGCTCGCTGCACCGCGCGGTGGTTTTTTTGCGCTGGGAACCAGCAGAGCAGCTACTACTAGAATAGCGGTTCGTAATTAAAGGTCCCCAGAGGAGGCTTAGCCACGGAAGAGATCCCGCCTTCCAGATTCTTCCTCCCTAAAAATGCCGTTTGCAGCCCTGCAGAATAAAACGCGAAGTCGCCGCAGGGGAAGCAGCACCCACCTTTCTTACGCGCTTCTTCCTGATGCTCTCCACAGCAAACACCTGCTCCCCAATAGCGGAAAGCTCCATACAGGGAGGAAGAAGGCGGTGGCGAAGGCAGCGGCTGCTCGCAGATTGAGGGAAGTATCCAACTGCGTGCCGGCTATAGCTGTTTGTTCTCGCTCTTACTTACTCCGGGCCCCCCCCCTCCAGAGCTCAATCACGCCGCCGCTAACGTTCCATTTTAGAACCTGCGTAACATTTTCCCAAGCGCGCGCGAGAGAAGAGCGAGCGAGCCCCCGCCCTCCCCTTCTGGCGAGCGCTAGTTTGTCAGCGGAGCCGGCCGCACGGAAACCGCTCCTGCTTTTAGACCTGCTCCACCCCCAAGGAACCTGCGCGAGCGGGAGACAAGTCCCGATTCGCACCGCAGGCCTAACACAAAAGGCCAGCCTTGGATTTGGTGTGTGTGTGTGTGGGGGGGGGGACACTCCAGGGAAATAGGATTGAATTAAGCAACGAGAAGAGGGAAATTGGCGAAAAAGGCCTCGCTCTCTTTTACGGCTTGGTGTTTTGCCCGCTGATGTTCGGAGTTGGCGCAGTAACAGAGATCAGCCCTGGAGCGACGGCGTGACAATTCCCACAAAAAAGGGCGAAATCGCTGCAGGTGTTGTGCACACGTTTACCTGGAGGTAACTCCTGATTGCACTGAGTTCTCCTTCCTTTTGAGGAAGGGAAAAAATGCGTAGTAGGAGCGCCCTGCAAAAAAAAACAGTTGCATCAGTGACAGGCACCTTATTCCTGAAATCCCACGGCTCGCCAAAGTGAACGCGCTTTTCCAGAAAAGCGCATTCTGCCTCAAAATGCGTCTTGTGTTTTGCTCCGCAGAGGATAGCGAATCACCCATTCTTTCAACCAAACCTTAATTCTGATATCGGTATAATTGGCATCCGCAAGGTGGTAGTCGTGGGAAGTTTCTAGAACGGCAATATTCAAAAAGGAAGCCAAAGGGGAATATCGTCTGTCGAGTAGGAGCTGCAAAAAAAAAAAAGGCACCCTCCCTGCAGTGCACCAACTCCCGTTAACTCCAGTCAGAAATCAAAACATTTCTGCCCCTCGTTTTCCTCCTGTCGCGTGTTCTTGCGCGACTTTTTCTGCAGTTAAAGACGGGCAGAATTTCACGTCCCAGTTCTCACGTTGGTGGGAAAATTTGAACGGTGCAGCCTTAATGTAGGTTTACTTGGAGGGAAGTTCGATTAAATTCAAAGAATTTAAGACACGAAAAGGAGCGGCCCTCAATGTGTATCAGTATCTGCAATTTTGCCTGCCCTGTCGGCTTTTATTCACGTTCGTCATAAGCCTAGGTCAAGGGTAGGCAACCTTGGCTCTTTTATGACTCGTGGACTTCAACTCCCAGAATTCCTGAGCCAGCTTGGCTGGCTCAGGAATTCTGGGAGTTGAAGTCCACGAGTCATAAAAGAGCCAAGGTTGCCTACCCCTGGCCTAGGTGAATAACGTGGGTGAAAAATAAATGCCGTTTCTGCAGCGGGCGATTGTTTTCATGAGACCGCCCACCATATGCCTTTTTCAGAAGATAACCGGGTTTGTTTGTTTTTTAAAATAAAAGGCTTACAGTAAACGCCTTAAAGGCACCATCCTGCGCTGTTTAAAGTCGGAACTTTCGTTTTCAACATAATCCTTTTACGTGCCCTTATTGGCCCTTTGTTACCCAGAGGCCTGCCTTCCTAAGCCGTCATTGGCCTGGAGCTACGTTTGTTTCCTTCCTTTGCGCTGTAATTGGTCACAGACTAATTATTTTGGTTTAATTGAAAAATCCTCGACAGATGAACTCGGGATGAAAGTCAGGTCTGGCGCCAAGGCCAAGGAAGATGACGAATGTCTTCCTGGCTGGAGGGAGCTTCTCTGTGAAAAAGGGGCAATAATAAGATCTTTACTGAAGAAAGCCTCCTCGACCGGAGACTATGATACAATTACAGTCCAGGCTGAAATATTTCACTTCTCTAAAATCTATGGTTTATATTACAAGGACTGAGTTTATATGCATCACATTAAAACACTGCCAAGCAAACTCTATAGCTTAATGTGATGACTAAAAGCAAGATTCTGATTGTTAATCATAATACTCTGAATCTTCGGTCTCCAACTCTGAAGCCATTCTGTTTCTTCTAACCAATTTCTCCTGCCTCTTTCCAGCCTCAATAAAAATTGTAGTTACTAAAAAAGCCCCATTCCATTGCATTTGATGGAAGTGTATTTGGATTAATTTTATATGAAGATGTTTTGGTTTAACACATATACCAGGAATCTTGTGCTTGTTTCTTGTGATAAACTCCTTTGGGAATGTAATTTTCTGTATTGTTTATGGTTGGAATATGCTCAGCCAGGAATAGAGGAGAAGTGAGAATGCGGATAATTTTTTTTATTGCTTGTTTGAATTTTCACAGGCATCCTAAAAGAAAAACCCATGCAGAATTGACGTTGACTAATGAACTGTATATTAAAAAGCCACAAGCAAGACATGAATGCCATAGTTTAATGTGCTATGAGAGGATATGGGTAAGTTGGGAGGATTAACAATAATTTATTCAAAGTGTTGCATTCACATGCAATTCCTGTGATGGAATCAGCACCAAGCATCCTGGGGGGAGTTGCTAGAGCTCAAGCATCATATCAAAGCCTACTGCTGATGTTTGTTCTGGAATAATCCAGTCAACCCAGCACTTTTAAGAGAGCCAACAGCTGGATTTTAGTTTTCTCAAATGCCCTTAAACCTTATTTTGTATAAAACATGTAGCCTGCATGACTGATTATGTGCCATCAAGACATTGATTCCTAGCAACCACATAGATACATGTTATCTATGACAATCTGTCCTTAAACTGGTCTTTCAGGTCTCCCAACTGCTAATAGCCATTGAAACTGATTTCATCCACTTTGCTGCTGTTTGTCTTCTTCTGTTTCCTTCCAGCATTCCCAACTTTTCCAGAGAGCTATGTCTTTGCATAATGTATCCAAAGCAGTATAATCTGAGCCTGGTTATTTGTTGATATGTTCAATGATCCACTGGTTTAATTTCTTGGCTCTCCATTGTATTCTCAGGAGTCTTTTCCAACATCAAAATTCAAAAGGGCAGTACTCTTTGTATCCTGCTTCTTTAAAGTCCAACATTCACTTACATATAATGTTACAGGAATATCATGACTTGCAGAAGTCTGATCTTTGCAGATATAAACACATCACAGCATTTAAATATCTTTTTCTCTTTCGTGGCTAAATTTAACACATATATATTTAACATATATATATGTTACTCAAATCATCAGTAACTTGCAATGTTAGGGTGACTATTTAAATTATCATTATAGAACATGCAATTTTTTCAAGTTTGTTAATCAGACAATCTTTATAAAGGAGGTCCCCAGCATATACAGAAGGAGCTCTCTAGGTTCTTGTCCTACATCGTTTAGGCTTTTATTTCTGTGCAATGATTTTTACATGCTGGAAGAGGGATAGGTTGAATAATAAATGATTGTTTGGTTTAATATTCAGCCAGCTGAAAATTTAAATCTTGTTTATTAGGGCTGTGCAAGCTTCGAAACTGGCTTGGGAGATCTTGAGCATAGTACTTTTTACTTATTCCTTACAACAGTCACCTTTTTTTTTTTGCACAAGCCTGAAATAAAATTCTACTTCTTTCAGTGTTTTATGATAGATAATCTGTCTTAATAACTCAATTCATTAAAGCAGTGGCTTCTTTCTTAGGCTCCTGCAGAAGCAAAAAATAAAATAAAATATTGGGCTATTTTAAGGAACAGCAGAGAAGGGTTGCCTTATATGCATGTGAGGTCTGAAGTATTTCTTTCAAATCATTTTGAAACCCTGCATAACTATAAGATTTATTATGCTGTTCTTAGGTTGATAGTAATAAAATTTGTAACTAAATAAGATTTCTAAGTCATAATTATAGTTTGACATGGTATGTGAATCCATCCAGTTATGGTTTTTGAATAAGTCAGGGTTAAGCAACCTATGACTTAGTGTGATTAACCAAGTCACAAGATTATTTATCCACTCATTCATTGTTTTTATTGACTGCTCAATCCCTATGGACTCTTGGTGATTTGCAAGATACGGTTCCTGAAAAATCATGATTGAGTAATGTATCCCCTTGCCCACTAGATGGTAGTTTATCCCTTAGTGTGGCAGAGAGGCAGCAGATCTCTTCCTTACGTTTGTTCTGGTAGTGGCTGCTTTGGTTTGTGCAGAAGTTTCCAGAGATGGCACCATTTGCTCACATCCAAATGCCATCCGTGCATAATACTGCACATCATCAAGAGGGAGAGGAGAAGAAGGGAAAGTGATTGTCATTTTCACTTTTCATAATGGGTGCAGAAAACTCTGTAAATAGAATACAGCCAGAGTTCCAAAGAGAAGAACTAGGTGTTCCCGACAGAAAGCACTTCAGGCTTATACAGGCTTATACAAAGACATTGTGAATTTATCCAGCAATTCCAGGCTACTTTTTGCATGACTGTTTCTCTAGTTCCATTACAAAGATTACAGAATACCAACAGGACATTCCGTAGCCTTATCTAGCCTAAATATTGTTTTGAATTCTTAAAATAAATAATGATTCCTTCAAGTCAAGATTGACGCCTGGTGATTTCATGAATGCACGAAGTATTTTTAGCAACAAAAGGGAGATGGTTTGCCTGTGCCCTGTTTGGGAATGTTTTTCAAGTGTGTCTTGCCGATCTTGGAGGTCGCCCAGTTCTATCTTAACCTCCAAGCCCAGATGTGATCACACGGGTGCTAGCACTTTTTAGAGAACAGCAAAAACAGCCATTGAGAAGATGAGTAGTGCAGCTTTCAAAGTATGAAAGAAAAAAGAATGCAAATACATTCGTAAAATGGTTTGTGATTTCTGTGTTCTATGTTCTATGGAGTCTATGTTCAGACTCCAGCTGGGTTTAAAAACAAGGAGCGGGATGACCAAGCCCTGATCATATGTATTAGAAAAATACAAATGAAGGTAGGAGATCCTTGGTGCTCTCTGTTGTTTCCTTGCAGACGCTTCATTACCAAAACTTGGTAACATCATCAGTGCTGGCAAGAAAGCAACCAGCATCTGCAGAAAACAACCAAGCTCAGAGCACCAAGGACTCCTCATTTCAACCCTGAGCTACAAATATTCTCCTTTATTGGTACAATTAAGGTGCTAACAAGCTGAGGCTTATGATAGTTGCACAAACACATTCCTCACAATGAGCTATATCCAAAGTTGAATGAATAAATTCCTGGGAACATAGCAGGAATGCCTTTCCCTGTCCCTGGACCTGCTGGGGTCTAAATATGCTCTATTTCTACAAGGACTATAACTCCTTCGAGGACATTTGAAGCACACCCTTTCATGAATGCATGAATTGGGATTAAAAATCTAATCTGCAGAATGTGAAATTGAATATAACAAAATAAAAATGAATACAAAAAATAGTCACATTAATTACACAAACACACACACACACACAGAAACCAATTGGGTGTAATTTGGTTTGGTTTAGCTTATTGTGTGAACCTGGTCATTTAATGTTTCTATGGGTGTGAATTCAGTCTCTGGCTTGCAAAAGAGGTCTAAAACAAAAATTAGTGTGATATCTGAGTCCAGTATACAATTTTGAGAAAAGGCAACACTGCTAAACTCAGAACTCCATTATATATGAAAACGTTTGGTAGTCCTCAACTTATGACCAATTGTTTAGCAACTGTTCAATTACAAAAGATCCCCCCCCACAAGCTACTTATCACCCAGTTTCAAAGTTACAGCTGCGGCAGCACCCCCACAGTCATTCACCACAGAGATACTACAATGAGGCCCTCCCACCTATCTCCCCCTCATCCCCCTCCACCAGGTCCTACAGACCTTGGGCCTGCTTTCCCCTAAGGGTCCCTGCAGGGCTTGGGGCCCTTCCCTATCCACCATCACCCATTATGCACTTATCTTTTGAAGATCTCCAGAGCTCTGGCCCTCATGTTGGGGAAGAAGGACAGGCCACTCTGTCCTTCAGCGTCCCTGGGTTACACAGCTGTGACATGGAAATTGTAAATGGCTGGTCCACAGAAAAGAGTCAAACAGGGACTTAGTCTAGAATCCCTATGTGGGCACAAGAGGGCAAAGTCTGACAACCCCCCCCCCCCCACCGAATGTTGTTGAATCGCATCTGGTCTCACCCAGGTGCAAACCATCAGTCTGAGAAGATTCCGATAGGCTTCAGCAATAAATCAGCTAATTGATTTCTCCATGTGTGGACCAGGTTGTTTGTGTCTGACAGAAACCTTAGGTAATTGTGTGATGGGTAATGGGTGTGGGAGAAGGCCCAAGTTCGATGGACCCAGTGGTGGGGTGGAAGCCTGTGGGGACCTGATAGGGGTAGGACAGCAGGCTCAAGGGCTGTGAGGATCCTAAGGAGCAAGAAGCAGAGCACGGGGGGCTCTTAGAGGGTGGGACAGGCTTGGGAGGCCTGGGATAGACTGCATTAGGGAGAGCAAGGAATGGCGTGGTTAAGAGAGGCGCTCACTTAATGACCATCTCGACATGTGACCATAACAGGCATAACATTACCATCATAGGTAGAGGAATACCTATAACAATGTTCGTTTGTTATAACAATTATGTGGTTAAAAATAATTTATTCTGCAAAGGAAATTCCCTTATCATGAGACAGAACTTTGCAACCAGTCTCTCTGCTTACAACACAATTTTGCAAATCTTAGTTCCTCTTTGGTGGTTTGTTTGTTGCTATTTATTTACCATACTATTTAATCACTCTTCTTCAAGCAACCCCAGAGTATTCTCCAAGTGATCTCCAGTCCACATGCTCAGAGAACATGGCTTGAACTTGAGTAGAATCATTGTTTTCTTTGAATTTCTAACACATGGATGTGACTTAGGGGGGAGGTATAGGACAGGGGTAGGCAACCTTGGCTCTTTTATAACTCGTGGACTTCAACTCTCAGAATTCCTGAGTCAGCAAAGCATACTCAGAAATTCTGGGAGTTGAAATCCATGAACCAAGGTTGCCTACCCCTATAGGATATCTAGTTATTTACATAATTATTAAACGTTGCATATTTATTTATTCAATTTGTATCTCCCTCAAATCCAGAGATTCTCAGTGGTAATAACAGGACTCAAGTGACATTATTGTGGCTTCTACCAGGAACTCATGATCTAACATCCACCTTTTTTTCCAAATTAGAAAATATTCTGTTTTATCAGCCAGGACATCTGCACCTTCCTTCCATTCCATTTTCTGTGTTATGCTGGATATAGATTTTTAGCATATTCTTTATTTAATGCATGTTTATATTGCTTCCTATGCAAATACATCTGAAAGTGGTTTACCAACTATAGAATCCAACCATAAAAACAATCGATTGGAGGAATATGTCCAGTAAAATGTATTCAACAAAAAGGAGGGAGAATCAAAAGACACATTCGTGTTGGCATCCCATTCATGTGGGGAAAATCCCAATGAAGAGACAGGTATTTAGTAGGTGCCTAAGTAATAAAGAACCACTCACCTATCATTTCAGAGGGAATTTATATTCCAGAATATAAGTGCCCCAATGAACTAGACCCACAAGTACCAGTTAGTTCTCCGTGACTGTTGTAGAAGACACGTGAAATGGGCAGGGCTTCAATTGTGCATTTGCCATCCTTAATTTTTTGATATTTCCTTTGCCCCTCTGATGCCTCTGATCTAAATGGAGGGACAGAAAGCTTGAGAGGAAGCTTTCCCATGTAGTCCTTTCATCTGTCCCTGATCTACAGTCTCAGAGCTGGAGTTTAGACATGTCTGATATACATATGACTCTTCAGACAGTGCAGGTAGTCCTTGACTTACAACCACAATTGAGCCCAAATTTTCCATTGCTAAGCGAGACAGTTACATGAGTTGCACCCCGTTTTATGATCTTTTTGCTACAGTGGTTCAGCAAATCACTGCAGTTGTTAAGTAAATCATGCAGTTATTAAGCAAATCTAACTTCTTCCATAGACTTTGCTGGTAGGAAGCCAGCTGGGAAGGTTACAAATGGGTGATCACAGGGACAGTGCAATTATCATAAATACATGCCAATTGCCAAGTGTCCGAATTTTGATCATGTGACCATGGGGATGCTGCAACAACAGTCATAAGTGTGAAAACTGGTCATAAGCCACTTTTTGCACTGCCATCATGACTATGAACAGTCACTAAACGAATGGTGGTAAATCAAGGACTATCTGTATATCCATTTCCTGCTTTGGGGCAGTCGTATTTGGTTATTGTTTTCGATTTTGATTCATTCTTCTTCAGTTAGCCCCATCTTGAATCTCTTGACCTCTAGTCCAACAAATGCATGGGTGGCTGGCAGAGTAAGGAAAAGGAAGACTTGAATGGTGCATTGTAATAGGTTGGGACATGAAAATATTTCATCTGCATGTGTGGGAAAGCTTTTTGTTTGGTTTAGGAAGCAATTAGGACTAAAAACGTTACCATATTCTGAGCCATGTGTGTCTTTCTCTCTGTGTGTCTGTGTAAATATAAAGTATAAGTGTAAAGCCAGACTTTTTATGATATTTTATCACAATCAACAGTTCTTGTTGTTTTCCTCCATGTGCTGACATGTCTCAGGGAGGATATTTGATTGTACCCTTTAACATTTAAGCAAAAATTCAGTCATTTATGAAAGACAGAAGTAGAAAGAAAAGGAAATCCAGTTTTCATAATGAGAAAAGTGGAGTTGGGTGCCAAATGGATTTATTCATAAACATTGTTAGGCAGGAGAATAGAAATTGTTATGTTTTCTGAATGGGAAATCATGGCTATCTACATGATTCTTTATAAATGGGGTAATGTTATAGCATTACAGCCATTAAGGGGATGGGTCCTTGGTGGAAAAAACAAAACAAAAACAAAATATGGAATTAGCATTTTATTAAATTTAACAAAAATACAAAAAATTGTGCAAGCTTTTGAGGTTCAAGAATTCCACACACGCACAAAAAAAAGAGGCGAAAGAAAATAAATCTATGAATTTAAAGCTATGTCTGCCCAGAGAGCTTTCATTCTGAGTCTTAACCAAGTGGTATTAGATTATGATAAAAAAAAATTCTAGGAAGAAACAACAAAGAAATGAAATTAAAATAGTGTTTTAAGAACTCCTCATGCTATAACAGATAGATTACAGCCTGTAAGTTTTCAATCACAATCCTGAGAAAACAATCTGAAGGATCCAGAAAGGAGAATCAAGTATAGTAAAGAACAGTAAAACTACATTAATCAAAAGTAGACTTTCAATGTTCTAACAGGCTCTAGCTCATTAATATAACTGAGGAAGCCCACTGTTGTACTGGATTACGTTCTTCTACTTTGCATCTTTAATCACTTTCCCAATTTAGTGTACTGGTTAAGCTGTTTATCTTTGATTGGGGCGTTTCAGGTACAGCCTTCCAGGATTTTTTTTTTTTAGTGGGGGGAGAAGATGAAAGAAGATATCCTGTAAGCCACTTTGAGCACCTGGAGGAAAGATAAAATGTAAACCTAATTAATAAAGAAATGATGCATGCATTCATACATGCATGCAGTACAGGTGAAACAGTCGTCGTTGGCTGTAGAGTTATTGCAGATTTTCAATAAGTCTTGCTAGATTCCAGTAGAACAGAACTTGTAGTCTGGTCCATAAGAAATAGGTGAACATGTTATATTCTTGAATTCCTCAAGTAAAATCCTGACATTTACAAGTCAGTTCTGCTTGGGATGACATACACTCTCCTAATTGGTCCTGCATGTAAGTAGCCTTAGTATAAAATTTTCTCTCAGTGTTAACACAGCCTTTTATTTTAAGATCTAACTTTTCCCCTTGTTTCTTTACCACAGTTTTTAAAATAATAGATTTAATGCTTCTTTTTTTTCATCTACCTATTGTATTAAAATAGCTGATACAATAGATTTTCTGGAACAGACATTTCTGTTGAACAGCTTTTAGCTTCCTGTCTGGATCTTGCAAGTCTAAATGACCTCCAAATTTGTATTAAAGATACCCAGTCTAGGTTCTGCAATCATCTTTCTCCCTCTTTCAGTTAGTATGTCAGGTACTTTACCTAGTCAAGCCATAGGTTACGAATCAAATACTGACACTCCAAATTGCAGAGAGAATCTGATTTAAAACAGATTATAAGTCATATTCCAAAGACTTACAGCAAAGCTGTTCAGTGGCTTCTTCAGATAATTTGCTGCTTAGACTAAGCAATTAACTGAGATCCTTATAAATAGAGCAAGGCACAAAATGGCCTTCCAAAATTCTCTACCAAACTTCCAAAGAATTTGAGTGGATGATTTCTTAGAATTTCTCCAACAATTTATCAAGGGTAGGAATGCTGTTGATTGCAATAAAACTGTGAAATCTCCACTCCTAACATTCCTTGCTATTAACCAGGATGGGTGGGACGGCTGTTGTAAGATGTGACAATACTTAAAGGGTCACAGATTTTATAACTAGTGTTCTTGTCTTAAAAGTCTTCTCTGTCGTATCCAGCCAAATTGTCACTTTTAGAACTCAAGTTAGAAAGCTATGGCTCCATGCACAGATGCATTGTGTAGTAATTTACTGATTTCCACTTACTACAGCTTGCTGATTAGGTCTAATTTCAGACCTACTGCCATCCAGCATTTGAGCAAGACATTGGTCAATGTGTGGGTCTCCAGAAACTGTTCAACTCTAAAACTCACTAGTTCTAGCTGCCATGGCCAACAATAAGGGATATGGAAAGTGAGTTAAA